>NC_056728.1:1119597264-1119784764 GCF_019279795.1 Protopterus annectens
ATCTTCAGCACATGTACTATCTTATCAGAATGAACATGTATTCCACAACACTGCCCTTTGGTCTTACCACAGACCCTAGGGTGTTTACCAAGTAAAGACAGTCATAGCAGCTCACTTGTGACTGCTCAGATTCTGAGTGTTTCCTTATCTAGAAGACTGGCTCCTGACTGCTCAAACCAGGAATCAACTGATTCTGACAAGGAACTGCTTGCTCCAGCTGTGCTCCCACCTGGGAATATCAATCAATTACACCAACTCTCAGCTCACACTAACTCAGAATCTGGAATTCATTGATGCTTATCTGAATACAGTCACTCAAACAGTTTCTCGTCTGCTGTCTTGAATATACACCATACAACTCCAGGTCAAGAAGATAGTTCTGAATTCTTTCCTTCTGACTAGACTGGTACTTTAAGCTTTGGGTTCCATGGCAATGCTAATTACCCTTGTTCTGCTGAACAGGTTCCACATGAGAATCCTTCAATGGGCCCTGGCCACTCAATTGTCCATTCTCTGACATCCATTATCCTTGCCAGCCAAAATAACTCAAGTGTGGAAGAATTACCTTCTGTGGTGGATCCACTCCAATCAGCTCAATGAAGGCCATTCTTTTGCTCTCTCTCAGCCCAAGGCCACTGTGACCAAGGATGGCTGTCAGCTCAGATGGGGGGGGGGGGCTATTTGTTTGGAAAGGTATGCCAAGGCACATAGTCCGGCAAAGAGGCCAAGACACATATCAATGTCCTGAAGATGATAGCTGTCCTAGCATTGAAGGCCTTTCAAGATATTGCCTCAACCAGGACTATTGTGATTTAGACACATAATATGTCAGTAGTCTGGTACATCAACAAACAAGGGGAACCAGATCTTACCCTCTTTGTCGCGAAGCTATGAGAGTTTGGCAGGGGTGATCTCTTCCAATTGCTTTCTAATAGCAAAGCATAACCCAAGGAAAGCCAACATGATTACAGACAAGCTAAGTCTCTCAATGCCAACATGGTGGAGAGAGTTTATGCTGTGATCTCTTTGCTTCTCACTTCAACAACAAATGCAGCAAGTTCTTTGCCCTGATCCCCCCATCAGGGGAATCGCTGAGAGATGCTCTACTTCACACTTGGTCCCCAGGTCTCCTTTACACTTACCCCCCATTATCCCTCATTTCCTAATTTCTACAGAAAGCATGTAAGTTAAAGACCAGTTATCCTCATTGCCCCTTACTGGCCTCATCAGATTAGGTTTCCCTTCCTCTGGTCTCATCTTCTACATCCACACTGGATTATGGATCCAACCTCAGATCTCCTGTCTCATCCAACAGGCATGATTCATCCAGACATAACAAACCTCAAGATGACTGCATGGTTTTTCTATTTCTGTTGATTGCTAGACAGCCCAGTTCCTCCCTTGTCTGTAACATTTTATTATCTTCTCATAAAGCTTCCACCAGAAAGATTTACAAGAGTAACTGGAAAAGATTTGTTCTTTGGGCCCTAAGCAAAAACTTAGACCCCTTTTTCAGCAGTGATTTCAAATGTCCTTGACTTCTTAGCCACAATTTTCATTGAAGGTGCTAGTTTCTCAACTATTAAAATCAAATTAGCAGCCATTTCCAACTTTCATGTGGGAGTAAATAATTCTACCCTAACATCCTTAATCTGGGAGTAAATAATTCCTACTTAGCATCCTCTAAACTTTGCAAAGTTTTCCTAAGAAGAACTTTTTTTACTTAGAGCCCTATTAAAAGATCCTATCCCTCCTTTGGATTTAAATGTCATGCTTCAGCCCTCGACTCAGTCTCCCTTTGAACCTTTGGCTAAATCTGGCCTAAAATTTTTGACTTGGAAAACTATTATCTGCCAGAAGAGTATCTGAACTTCAGACTTTGTCTTCTAAACATTCATTTAGTTTTTCACAAGGATAGGGTATATTTATGGACTAATCCATCCTTCATACTAAAGGCAGTGTCCGAGTCTAATATTAATCAGGTCATTAATCTCCCAGTTTTCTTTCCAAACTTCTCAAACAAAGGAGAGTATATATTACATATTGGATATGCACAGAGAACTACATTTCTACCTTCACAGAACTAAAAATTTAAGAAAGTTTGAACAATTGTTTCTTTCCTTTTCTGACTCCAAACTAGGCAAACTAGTATTAAAAGTTACTTTTGCCAAATGTTTAATCGATTGCATTATCTTCGTTTATCAAAAACTGGATTATCAAAAACACCTAGAGACAATTCCATTAGATCTATGGCAACTTCTTCAGTCTTTTTGTCCAGAACTTCCTTGGAGATATTTGTGCAGCTGCAACTTGGACTAATCCTCATACCTTTATTGCTCATGAGAAACTGGATCTGGTCTCTAGAGGAATAGCAGCCTTTGGTTCAGCGGTGCTCTGGAATATCCTTCTTTAGAGTCTGCCCAAGATTTTGGTAGCTGTGACTTTGTCCCAACAGTTGAGGGATGAATGAACATGACAACATCAAATTAAAAAGTTATGTACTCACCATAACATTCCATCAGTGTTGTCTACTTCCATTCTTCCTCAACTTCACATCCACCTAACCCCTCCTTATTTTACTTCTAAACAGATTGAACAGTATTGTTCTATCTCTGTTCCTTGTCTGAGCTCCAGCTTCTGTTATTTTCTGATTTACCACTATTTTGTTTGCATTCAATTAATAAAGCATCAGATCAGTGAAGTATAAAATGCTTTAATGATCTTCCTGGAGAGATTTCACATGCTCTTTAAAATTATATGGGCTAAATATCTTGTGTTTTTGACTATGGAGAATATAAATCGATCAGTTTAAATAATCAACAGAAAACTAATGGTGGTCGACCATGAACTTCTCATTAATGAAATAACTGTAGGCGGAATTCACAATGCCAGTGATCTTCAAAATAAGAAAAGTAATTTTTAATTCAACAAATCAGTTAAGTATTTTCATCCATTCATGTACAGATACCATTAGAACTGAAGTTTAAAACACCATCATCTTATTTAAATAAAGCTCCACAAATTCACAGGATCCTTTAAAAGTAATTCTTTTCTGTTGTACATATTTCTATGGACAGTGGTATTATTAGGGATATCATTTGGAAATATTAGTAATTTTTGACTAATTCTGGTCTCTCCATAGATATTATAAGTGTTAAACAAATTATTGTATATTAAAAGAAGCACAATATTAAAAATATTTTGGAAAAAAAACATAAAGAGTGACAGGAAATCTGTCAGCTATTGAAACATTCATCACTGTAATCAGTATCCATACGTTAACAATAATGAAAAGGGAATTATTTTTTTTCTAAATCTGCCTATTTAAGGAGACGTGGGAAATGTTCTTATTGTCCATTGAGAGTGGTTTATTTATCTTGTTGCCAAACCTGTGAAGCTTTCTGTTTAGGCAAAACAAAGCTCAGACTTAGAAACCATTTTTATTAGCATAGCTACTGCATAAAGAGAAAATATTAACTGAATGCATTGGGCGAGCATTTGCAGGCCTTTTTAAATTTTAAGTGTTTTAAATTTAATATATTTGACAAGGTGGGCAAGCACTTAAAGAGTGGGGACCAGAAGTCTAAATTAGAATGCTGCAAGTTGCTTTGGCAACTCAGACTAGATGTAACAAGGACTCCAGGCTTGAATGAAAATTTGAACTTTGCAAGCTGTGGGCTAGGAGAGTGCAGATTGTACAGGTATCCATTTAGATAATATTGGCATTATTTTACTGATTTATATACATATTTTATGTGTATATTTTTATACATAAGGGGGGTTGGTGGGGGGTTAGCATAATGATTAAGGTCTTCACCTTAAGATCACAAGGTACAGGGGTTGACTCTAACCTCAAGTTATTAACTAGGCATAAAATAGTCCTTCAGGGAAATTAGTGTAGTATTCATCAATGAACCTATATACACTTGAAATCTTTTGTTTTAAATTATGCTTAGTTTTATAATAGATCCATATATTTGTTCAGTTAAGTGAATTAAGTTTTTTCTTTGGACATTTTTCATCCTGTGAAAAGGAAGGATAATATTTAAATACGAAGATGGTGTTTTAAAAATTTCAGTTTTGATGATGTCTGTACATGAATGGATGGAGGCTCTTAACTGAATTGTTGAATTACAAATGGCTTTTCAGTATTTTTGAAGAGCACTAGCTTTTTTCTTTTGAATCCACATTATAATATCAGATTGCACTTATTTTGCTAGTGAGCAGAAGTATACTGCTCGACTGCCATTGATGGTTTCGCTGATTATTTCTTCTCCTTTGTCACACTGGGCAGTTTATAGCATGGTCGAGTTTGATTGATTAATTTAAATCGTTGTGTACTATTCTCCCTAGATATTTTATGATAGTATATTTTTATGATTTGACCATTCATTTTTAATCATGATTTATGCCCCTTTACTGCCATTAAATATAAGATCATTATTATTGTATCAAATGCATGTTTTTATAGACCTTTTTGGAGAACTTTGGTATCTCTTGCTGAAGTAATTAAGCTACCCTCTCTGTTATCATGTCTGTCTATCTCTAATCCATTTTCCACTTTTTTATGTGAGAAGAATTTTCTAAAATGTCACCCCAAGATAGAGTCATGTGGACAATTGCTGGTAACCCATGAAAAGATACATAGGTAACTTCTTGTCCTGTCTTATTGTGTACTAGCTGTTATTTAAACAATGTTTTACATATTCAGTTATATATGGACTGACATCATTTTTTTTTAATTTGCCATTTTCCCTTATGAGAAACAGTATCAGATTCTTATTGGTGTCTTATGCTTCTTTAAAGAATGCGACAAAATTCAAACAAAAAAAAAATCTCTTAACACAGCTTTATTCCTGATAGAACTAGGTCCTTTACATCATTGTGGGTAAACTTTGTGATGAATGTCTCCATAATTATACAAGAAATACTGGTCAGGCTGATGGATCCAAAATTGTTTTAGTCTGATGACCCGCAGTCACTTTTGTGAACTGATTCCTCAATAATCTATCACCATATGCCACATATGTGTCCACATGCTAGTATTTTGTTTACCGTGCTTGATAGGTTTCTTTGATTCAGTGTAGGAAACCACTGGTTATGTTACATGATCTCATAGAATATTAATTTTAATTGTGACAACTGCATCAATTATTATGTCTATGATTGTATAAGGGATATATCTTTATGTTTTTTTTTTGTCTCTGTAGCACTCTAATATGTTTCTTTTTTATTGTGAAATCTGCACAATTTTAGCAACATATTTCCTATGTCCTCTGGCAGAGTGATTACATCATTGTTTATATAAAGTATGTTACAACCACGATTATCACTTTTCAGTTATCTAATGTAATTGAAGAATACCTTATTATTGCTTTTGACCTCTGAAAACAAGCTGAGTTCATGCTTAGATCTGGAAGATTTAATAAGAAAACTAAATGATTTATTTTCTTTAATCTAGAGTAGTAGTAGAGCTGTAGCTAGGTAAGTTGGTGCCTGGGCTATGCTTCCAACTCTCGCCTCTTAAAAATGAGGATCAAAAAAGGTTTTCAGCCTATACTGCTGCTAATTTCATTCGTGGAAAGCAACAAACTCCTACCTGCTTGCTACATTGTATGAATGAAATTACTGTTACTTTTGCAGCACCAGTCTGAACATAACAAAGAATGTACGTATATATGTAGCAGCTATTTGTTGTTGTCACATACTGTCATTTAAACATTTAAACAACCATGAAAGTATAACTGAGGCTGCTTAAGTAAATATTGACAATGTTTGCATTTCCAGCAAGGGAATGATCAGAAAAATGCCAATCATGCCCACCAACTACTTGTGCTGAGATCAACCACCCCTTTCACTCTAATATTGCTACAGTTCTGTAGAACATATTTTTTGTTAGGTCAGTACTACATTTTTTTCTATTGTACATCTAATCATTTCTGTGTGTGCACCCATGGAGGGGGTTCTGTTCATTTCACTTGTATAACTGTGTTGAATCAGTTTGTATTTAGGAAAGCAGAAGTTAATAATATGGAATATTCATTTGGATAAAATGAGCTTCAATGAAATAAATAATTGATATATTCAATCCATTGATTCCTTTTCCATTGAAAGGTTCATTGTGAAACTGTGAGATTGTGAAGAGTGGAAAAAAAAGGAATTTTTCTTACCCCACTGCTGTGGAGTTTCAGGGTAACTATTTAGAGTTGCAGATGTGTGTTGGCACAGAAGGACTTGAATGCCTCCAAAAATGTTGTATTTGCTGATTTAGTTGCAATTCATTGGCTCAGACCTCCAAGTATTTTTATTTATTTTTTTGATGGGGTCATGCAAAAGTGGTTTTCATTGAAATGACATATACCCTATAGTAGTCATTGGAAATATCCTGAGAAAACTGTATGTGTCATTAAGGATAATACCTCAGTCTGTTTTTAAATTTATAACTTTTAGTGTAGCATAGATTCCTCATAATCTATGAATCCATGAAAGGGTATTTTATTCAGGCTTGTGTTTTGGGCCTAGTTGTTTGTTAGTAGAGGCTGTATGTCTGAGCACATGTTACAGGCCATCATAGCTTAGCCAAAGCCAGTATAGCATTTCAGTGAGAGTGAATTGTTTGTGGTCATTGGCTGACTAGGGTTGCCTGGACTACGGCTTGGAATAAGCACCTCATTGGTTCTTTCAAGCTTTTCTTTAAAGTTGTTTCAGATTTCAACTTTGTTACTTAAGAAGTTAACTTGTGAGTGTTTCTGCCATTTCACACTGAGCTAATCGGAGGAAGTCGAAGGTAGGGCTCTGAGCCAACTAATCTGTGGTATATAACATTAAGTATCCTGTTTTTTGCTTATTTCTGAGTTATTTATAGCACTTTTATTGTCTGCATATACTTTGCTAGCTAGTTTCACTGTGTGTGAGGTATTAACTAGAAATTTTCTACAATTATTAAGCATCTGGTTGGGTTTGTTTGTTCTGATTTTTGTTTCCCATCCTCCCTCCCTATTGGTATCCTGTTTTTATACTTGGTGGCTTTGCAGTTGCTCACCCCTACTGTAAATTTGATCTGGGACACTCCTCCCAGTCTAGTGTCATTACCTCATTCTACCTAATCCAGGGAGAACATTTGAGAAGGCCAACTCAGTTAGTTTCTGCTCCTCCTTTCCTCTTTCCACTTTACAAATAAATAAATAAATAAATGTTTCTAAGCTTGTTTCCTGCCTTTCCTGTAAGTTGTCTAGTCCAGATACAGATTTGTTGTATCCAGGACTGTTTGTAAGCTTCTGAGTCCCCAAGCCTTTCTCTGTTGGAGGGAACCCTTCTAGCTTAATTTTGTTTCTTAGAACTAGTCAGTTTTCTAGTTTCAGCACTCAAATCTGTTTCTTTGACCTCAGCACTTGTTCAGAACTCATTGTAAGCACTAAATAAGCTACAAATTACTACAGCACTCAACTTTCCTCACTTGTCTAGAGGAAAACAGTTTTTAGTACTTGAGTACCTTGTTCCCCATTGGCCCTTTATTTCAATTATAAAGGAATTCCCAGTACTATTCTAGCATGTCCAAAGGTCAGTTGTCAATCTCCTCTCTGGTCCAGCTGGTGAATCTGGGAATCTTGAGGCAGTGTTACAACTGCGTCATGTACACAGACAACCCTCTCCTCCTCCCAACAAATTCCAACACATGTGAGAGATGCAACCATATAGCCAAACTGGAGGCTAAGCTCTCTCAACTCAGTACTGGCGTAACCAGTCAGGAGGAGAAGGAAACCACACTCACTACAATTCCAGTCTCACATAGACCTACCACAACAGCAAACCAAACACATAAACACACAAAAACATACTCGGAGGCTCTAAATAAAAATCTGCCTAAGCAGCAGAGACCTCCAAAGCAGACACCCAAGCAACCGCTACCCCAAAACAAAACACGTAAAACACATAGCTCACAAAGCCAGTGTGCCGAACAGTCACAGCCCTTAAGGCTAAACAACACACCTGATACACTTGTAATAGGTTACTCTATCGTCAGGCACACTGACGTCCCACTCACCAGGCTGAACAAGGAGAAAGTCACGGTGAGCTGCCTGTCGGGCGCTAGGATCCGTCACATAACACAAGCACTCAGGTCACTCCAAGGCAAGTACAAATATGACTCAGTCATTGTCCATGCTGGTGTGAATGACATGAGACGTACCTTCCTGGACTATATGAAAAGAGACATAGAGGAGCTCTCTGAGCATGTAGCCCAGGCCGGTATGACCCTGACCTTGAGTAGCATCTTACCCTCACCAAGAATGATGCCACAATATGAAGACAAGATGATCAATTTCAACAATTGGCTTAAGTATTGGTGTCATTCAAAGGGGATCCAATGCCTGTCAGCCTGGGATGACATGCTCAACAAGCCACGATGCTTAGCTAGGGACGGCTTGCACCTGTCACCCCTGGGCTTTCAGATATTGGAAAAGGCTCTTGCCACCCCCATAGTGCCTTTTTTAGGCAAGGCTCAAAAGACAAACCCACCTCCATAGGTATCACAAGGGATAAGAAACTAAGAGTAATGCTACTCAACGCCAGAAGTCTAAACCTCAAGATGCACGCACTTGAAACTCTCCTTAGCATGGAAAACATCGATATCTGTGCAGTAACAGAAACCTGGTTCAAGGCTCCCGAGAGCACCCCAGCACTACCAGGTTATACCCCATACCATGCTTTTCGACCCCAAAACTTGGACCAAACCACAAAAGGAGGGGGAGTATCAATATTCGTCAAAGATACCCACACCTCCAGGTTGGTGGCACAGCACGAAGCATCAGAGACTATCCATGTGCAACTAACAGTGGGTAAAACTGCCTTCCAGTTTATAGCCTGCTACAGACCACCCTACCAAACCCAGGAACCCCACTCAGCCTTCCTGAGAACACTGGAAAATATGAAGGTCTCTCCAAACACTATTATATTGGGCAACTTCAACTACCCAAACATAGACTGGGAGCATTACTCTAGCTCCAACACCCTAGCCCAAAGGTTCTTAGAATTTATAAACTCAAATGCTATGGAACAACTTGTTACCACTCCCACAAGAGGGGAAAACATACTGGACCTGATCATCACCAACATGGGGGCTCTATGCTCCAGACCAGAAGTGTATACCTCACTGGTAAGATCAGACCATAAACTAATCTCACTGGATATTCACATCCCGACCCCACCCCCTGCCAAGAAAACCACAGTGAAAAACTTCTCTAAAGCAAATTTCACACTCCTCAAAACTGAGGTGGAATCCTTCAAAGCCCCCGGGCCTGTGGAAAATATGGCCCAGACTGCAGAATCCTTTTTAAACGCATTCTATGAACACCTTCAGGAATGCATGAATCATGCAATCCCAAATAAAACCAAGACCCAATCCACCAAAGGCAGGCGTCCTGTCTGGTGGACCCCAGCCATAAACAAACTATACAATAGAAGGAGGAAGCTGCTACATGATAGAGAAAAATCCCAAAAAGGGAAGGCATCTCTGATCAGTATTAGCAAAAAACTACGGGCACTCATAAAATCATCTAAGGCCAGCTTTGAGAGAAAAATTGCACAGGACACTAAGGATAATCACAAGGCTTTCTTTAGTTATGTTAGGAACCTGGGTGGAAATTCCCAGATATGCTCAGAATTAGTCCAAAATGACAAAAAATACACTGAACACACAGACATTGCCAACATCCTAGCTGACAGGTTAAGCACAAACTCCCCCCCTCCCCACCAAAAGGGCAAATATCTATCCCAGCAGAGTGCTGCCCCCCTGACATCTCAGATGCTCAGCTAAGAGCCGCCCTCTCCAAAGCAAAAAACACAGCATCAATGGGACCAGACGGTGTCCCAGGCTGTGTCCTACATGAACTCCAAGAAGAGCTAAACCCAAACATAAAACTACTGTTCAATCTCAGCCTTACTACAGGATATGTACCCAAAGAGTGGCGTACAGCAACAGTGGTCCCTCTTCACAAAGGTGGTGCCTCAACGGATCCTGGAAACTATCGCCCCATAAGCCTTACTAGCTTGGTCTGCAAAGCTATGGAAAGGATCATCATGGACCTCATAAATAAAGATATTGGGGACCTACAGACACTGGATCCTACCTAGTTTGGCTTTGTTAAGGGCAGATCCTGCCTCTTAAACCTGGTTGATTTCTTTGAAACAGTCACCAAGGCCATTGGCAAGGGGAAGGTGGTCCACACAGCTTACCTGGACCTCGCAAAAGCCTTCGATACAATACCCCACTCGGGCATTATAGATAAGCTCACCAGCTTAAATATAAAACCCTATGTCACTAGATGGGTTGCAAACTGGCTCAAGGACAGAACCCACATGGTTAGAATTGCTGGAGCCATGTCAGACTCCAAACCAGTTACAAGTGGCGTCCCACAAGGCTCAGTGCTGGGACCTCTCTTGTTCGGTATATATTTCTCGGAGGTACAGGCCAACATGGAAGGACTGTGGCTGACCAAGTTCGCAGATTACTGCAAACTAGGCACCATAATCGGCTCTCCAGCTGACACAAGCATCCTACAAAAGGGCCTCATAGAAACAGACAACTGGTGCCAGAGCCATGGCCTCAAGCTAAACGCCAAAAACTGTATAGTCATCCCCTTTGGCAAAAACAAAGTGCCCACAAATTACCACATAGGTGGTAATCCATTAAGTAAGGAAGAAGTAATTAGGGACCTGGGGACCCAAGTCGATAGCAATCTCTCATTTGAAAACCACGTGGCCAAAGTGGTTAGAAAAACATTTTATATAGCCCACCTAATCATGAAGGGATTCACATCTAGATCAGGGGAGGTCATCACGCCTCTTTACTCATCCCTCATCAGGCCCATAATTGAGTACAATGCCCCTTTTGGGATGTACCTTACTAGACATCTGCAGCAACTGGAAAGACCCCAAAAGTACCTCACCAAGAGGATCAAAGGGCTCAAACAGATGCCATATGCTGCCCAGTTAAAGAAACTCCAGCTCTACTCAGTGGCATACTGCCTGCTCAGAGGCGATCTGTACCTGACGTATAAAGCCATGTCCAACCCGGAATTAATGGACATGCTGCACCTCAGAAAATCCAAATCCCATCAGACTTGAACCTCAGCACTGAAATAAATAGGACATGCTGGAGGGACAGATTCATAACCCAGAGGCTCCCTTCACTCTGGAATAAAATCCCAGTCCAGGTTAGGCAGAGTCACTCATTGACTCTCTTCAAGAGGAATCTTGATGAGTGGGTGGGAGATCGTAGGTTTACCCCGGGTATAATTTCTGTGTCACTGTTAGACAGAGGCACAGTATACTAACTTCGAAAAAGGGCATAGCAAAATTCATTTAAAATGGGTGGCGAAAGCCAAACACACTCTGGCTAGGCTTATAAATGCCCTAGGGCAGATAGCCTAGTATGAACCTATGAACCTATAAATAAGCACCTATCCAGGCATGCCTAATGGTCAGCTCCCGGTGTTTTCTCCTGTCTACCTGATGAATCTGGGCATCTTGGGGCAATGCAGAAATTGCCTCATGTACACAGACAACCCTCTCCTCCTACCACCCAAAACTGCAACCTGTGAGAGATGCACCTATATAGCCAAACTGGAAGCAAAGCTCTATTCACCCAAGATTGGACTAGACAGTCAAGAGGAGAAGGTAAACACTTGCACCACACCACACTCATCACATAGTCCCTCAAAACCTACACCACCAAAACACACACATAGAAACACAAAACACACACCTACATTCATGGAGGCTGTCAAAAATAATCTACCCAAGCAACAGGGACCTCCAAAGCAGAAACGCAAGCAACCTCCACCTCCCAACACAACCCAAATGACACATAGCCCACAAACTCAGTGTGTCACTCAATCACAGTCCATAAGGCATAACAACGTACCCAACACTCTAGTCATAGGTCACTCTATAGTCAGGAAGACTGATGTCCCACTCACCAGGCTAAACAAGGAGAAAGTTACTGTCAGCTGCCTGTCAGGTGCCAGGATCTGCCACATAATGCATGAGCACAGGTCACTCCACAATAAGTACAGATATGACTCTGTCATTGTCCATGTTGGTGTGAATGACCTGCGATGTACCTCCCTGGACTACATGAAAAGAGACATAGAGGAGCTGTCCGATCTTGTAGTCCAGGCAGGTATGACTCTAGCCCTGAGTAGCATCCTGCCATCACCCAGAATGATACCACAGTACAAGGACAAAATGATTGACTTCAACAATTGGCTAAGCTTCTGGTGTCATTCTAAGGGGATCCAGTATCTGTCTGCCTGGGATGACATGATCGACAAACCATAATGCTTTTCCAGAGATGGCCGGCACCTGTCGCCCTTGGGATTTCAGATACTGGCTAAGGCTCTTGCTACCCCTATAGTGCCTTTTTAGGCAAGATTCAAATGACAAATTCACCGCCATAACAGGTACAAGCAAGCAAAATCTGAGGGTAATGCTACTTAATGCTAGAAGTCTAAACCTCAAAATGCACTCACTCGAGGCACTCCTTAAAATGGAGAACATCAACATCTGTGCAGTGACAGAGACCTGGTTCAAGGCTCTAGAGAGCATCTTTGCATTACCAGGCTATAATTCATACCACACCTTTTGGCCACCTAACCTGGACCGAAGCACTAAAGGCGGATGCGTGTCCATATTCATTAAGGATATCCACACCTCCAGGCTAGTTGCTCAGCATAATGCATCCGAGATTATCCAAGTGCAACTAACTCTGGGCAAGACCGCAATCCAGATTGTAGATTGCTACAGATCCCCCCACCATGCCCCAGGACTTCCACTTCTCATTTCTTGATACACTGGAAAATATTAGGGTACAACCTAACACCCTAATAATGGGCAATTTCAACTACCCCACCATTAACTGTGAAAACTACTAATGTACCAACTCTTGTGCTCAACGTTTTCTGGAATTCATAAATTCCAATGCCTTGGATCAACTTATCCACACGCCCCACCAGGGGCAGCAATATCCTAGACCTGGTCATTACCAACATGGGCAACTGGTGTTCCACACCAGAGGTCAGTTCCTTGTTGGTCAGATCCAACCACAAGCAAATCACCCTAGCTATCCACATCCCACCCCCAGCCCCCATTACGGAAACCACTGTAAAAAATTTCTCCAAAGCCAACTTCACGCTTCTTAAGACAGAAGTGGCAAACTTCACGACACCCATGCTGATGGACAATAGAGGTACAACTGCTGAATCCTATACAATTTCACTTTATAAGCACTTACATGAGTGCATGGATCATGCAATCCCTAACAGAACCAAGATGCTATCCTCCAAAGAAAAGGAAGCCAATCTGGTGGTCCCTGCCATAAACAAACTCTACAACAGAAGAAAGAAACTGTTGCAAAAAAAGAGTAAAATCCCATGATTGGAGGAACTCCATGGTCAGCCTCAGTAAGAAGCTGAGATCCTTCATAAAATCCTCCAAAGCTAGTTAAGAAAACAAAATCGCCACTGATTCTAAAGACAACCACAAAGCATTCTATATCTATGTCAAGAATCTCAATGGCAACACTCAGATCTGCTCTGAGTTACAGCACAATGGCACTAAATATACAGAACCAACTGATATTGCCAACATCCTGGCAGAGAGATTCAGTGCTAACTTTACCCCTCTCTCCTCCTCTAAAGGGCCCATCTCTATACCGGAAGAATGCAAAGTTCCTGTAATCACAGCTGCACAGGTAAAACACGCACTCTGCAAAGCCAAGAACACAGCACCCATGGGACGTGACAACATCCCAGGCTGCGTTCTACATGAACTACAGAACAAACTGGCACCCCACCTAAGTACCATATTCAATCATAGCCCCATCTCTGGCTTTGTGCCCACTGAATGGTGCACAGCAATGGTTATCCCACTCCATCAAGGTGGAGCCATCATGGACCCCAGGAACTACTGCCCCATTAGCCTGATGAGCCTGGTTTGCAAGGCTATGGAACGTATCATCATGGAACTTATAACCAATGGCATTGGTAATCTTCAAACTCTGGACCCTACCCAGTTTGGGTTTGTAAAAGGCAGATCATGTCTCCTAAACCTGATAGACTTCTTTGAAGCGGTCACCAAAGCCGTAGATGAGGGTAAGGTGGTTCACACAGCCTATCTAGATCTCGCCAAGGCTTTTGACACCATCCCCCACTCTGGAATTATAGATAAACTCACTAAACAAGCTATAAATCCCTATGTCACAAGATGGGTTGCCAACTCGCTCACTGACAAAACCCACACTGTGAAAGTAGCAGACTCTAAATACAACTTCAGACCAGTGACAAGTGGAGTACCAAGGGTTCAGTCCTAGGTCCTCTCCTGTTTGGTATCTACTTCTCTGAAGTACAGGCTAACACAGAAGGTTTTGGCTAACAAAGTACCAGATGACTGCAAACTAGGAGCCATAATCAAAACTCCTAACGATGTGGACATCCTACAAAAGTGCCTCACTGAGACAGATGCCTAGTGTCAAAGCCATGACCTCAAGCTCATGCCAAAAAGTGAATTGTCATCCCTTTTGGTAAAAACTCTGTACTCATGAACTACCACATAGGCGGTAGTCTACTTAACACCGAAAGTGTGATAAGAGACCTTGGGACACAGGTGGACAGTAGTCTCTTCTTTGATAATCACATAGCTAAAGTAGTCAGGAAATCCTTCTATGTGGCACACCTCATCACAAAAGGTTTCTCATACAGGAAAAAGAGGTCATTGTTCCCCTCTACTCATTAGTCATTAGACCCATTATAGAGTACAACTCCCCTTTTGGTATGTACCTCACAAGACATCTACAACAACTGGAAAAGCCACAGAAATACCTCACAAAGAGGATTACCAGCCTCAAACACATGCCCTATGCAGACCGTCTCAAAAAACTCCAACTTTACTGTGTCGCATAACGCCTACTCAGAGGCAATCTCTGCTTAACATACAAAGCTATGTCAAACCCAGAGCTGTTGGACATGCTCCACTTAAATAAATCCTAATCCCTCTGAGCTACATGTTCTAGGGACCTAAACCTTGTCACCACAATAAATAGGACATGCTGGTGAGATAGATTCTTGTCCCAGAGACTTCGCATACTCCGGAACAAACTACCTATCTATATCAAACAAAGCTCCTCATTAGCACTGTTCAAGAACAATCTTGGTGATTGGATGGGAGATAGGAAATTCATCCCGAAGATCACCTCTGTGGCTCTGCTTGACAGGGACACAGGAAAATAATTTTCTTGGGTGGCAAAAGCCAGGGTGCCATTTGGCAAGGCTTATATAGGCCCTAGGGCCAGTAGCCTAGTATCTACCTATGAACCTGTGAACCTATTTACAACTGATTTTGATTTTGTGCTTATGTTTAAGATGGTGGCATCACAATTTGTTTTAATTATAGAATGGCTAGCAGAAGGATCCTGGGTTTCTTAGTCATGATATGTAAGAAATTGCCATCCCTAGCTGGGTTTCATATTGTTTGTTCCAAATTTTTTTTTGAGCATGCTATCTTCCTCTGCTTTCTCCCTACAGCTGTTCCCAGTGCCCATCATCCATCAGTAGGTCTACCCATCATTCCACTTTTACTCCTAACTTTAACTCAAATTACAGCCAGGGCTGATGTGAAATCTAAGGCCATCCTGGGGCATGTTGCTGTCCAACATATGCCAGAGTTTTTCATTTTAAGGACTACCTTTGTTTCCCTAGTCTCTCTTAGGTTGCATAACTACTTTGTGAGGGGTGTGTGTGCAGTGGGAACATCCAGTGTTTTGCCTTGTCTCTACAGAAACTCAGCCATGATTCTACCCTAATCCCCACTAAGACTATGCCCTCCCTTGTGCATTCCCCAGCCTCCACCAGAGATGTAATGGGATATTCCCATACAAACACCCCCCACCCCCCAGGATGGGCACATCCCTATACCTCTATCCCTGTTGCTCGTTCAGTTGCCTGAACCACTAATCAAACCTGAGTCAGCTGGGCTGTGGTCAGGTTTTTATCCCTCTATGCCACCAGAGCAGTGCATTTGTTCCAATATGTTTTGACTAACATTGTGAGTTAATGCTTCAGTATCTAATTGACATGGAGTAGTTTATCCAATGAGTACTTGAGGAGTTAAAATTCCCTGTTATTTCATTTTCACTGATTTTTACATCCTGTAGTGTAATGAGGAAACCCTATTGCTCTGTAGAGGATTTACAGTGCAGAACAGATTTCTATATTCAAATCAATAGTCCTGATATGATTTTTTTTTTTTTTTATGAGTAATTTCTATATTTTATGTCTGAAATGTGAAGCCCATCAGATGCAAATCACTCTGGCTGGTTACACATCTCAGTCAGGGCTGATAGACACTGAATCCCACTTTTCTGGTACCAAGTTCTTAAAATTTAGTTATGATATTTGAGTGCCATGTGGTGATGGGAGGATTTCGTTAAGCAGTAATACTTCCTCATGCTTACAGTGATGCAAGGATATTTGAGGCAGACATGTCAGTGTGAAAAGGTCTTTACTAAGTCCAGTGAGGTATGCTCTTTTGATGTAAAATGGAATCAGCATTTTGGTTTTCCGAGGCTGCAATGTCTGCCTTATAACCTTCAATTCTGGTTGAGATCAATATTTTGTAATCAGTCTCTCTGGTTTACTTTGGTCATTTTGAGGTCTGTGTGATATTTTACTTATATGAGATGCTGAATGTATTAACGTTATGGCTTCTTTAAATACAGATGAGGCTTTTGTGGATGTAATCTTTAGAACCTTGTGTATAGGTGCATATGTGTGTGTGTGTGTGTGTGTGTGTGTGTGTGTGTGTGTGTGTGTGTGTGTGTGTGTGTGTTTGTCTATATGCATGCATGCCCAGATGGTAGGGCTGACAGTTTCAGCTTCAATTAACAGATGTATTCAAACCTCTCACAGATACTTAAAAGCATTTTAGAAAAGGAATTAATTTCCTTTGAGCCTAAATTAACCTTTATCTAAAAGTCTTTGAAAGTTAGCTCATGGAGTATTTCCATGACAAATCTAAGGCAAGGTTCTTCTTCTATAAAAATATAACTGAACTAAATATACTCTAGTAGATAAACCTAGTTACCTTGGTGGCAAGGCAACTAAAGTGGTACATTTTGTAATAAGGTTATTTTTTAAATAAATTGTACATATTTTATTTTAGTTATTAACAGGTGGATTGTCAGGAAGAAAATTGGAGGCTGGTGTAGTTGGCATGCAGGTCTTCAGCCCATCTGCTGAAATATGTAAAATGAATATCTTATTAATGCAGAAAAAAAGAATTCACTTTTGTAACTGCCGCCCTGTGTGGCAAAACCTGATTGAGTCATGTGAATCAGTTTTGTCCTTTTTTATGTCCCTGACTGAGATAGGACCATTGTCAGCATACACATATGTATGCACATTCTTGGATGAGAAAACCTCTTAAGCATCATTCACCGAGGTATTTTTTTAAAAGTAAGAAAATGTCATGTTCCTACCATTTCAATGCAAGTAGACCACTATCATTTGCAGAGTTTGTTGTTTGGTTGGCCTAAAAGTGATAGCAGACAAACAAAGTGTAAGTAGACCAGATTGTCAGTCTAATCCTCTCTACCCTACTTCCAGAACAAATTAATCTCACAACCAATAACAGAATAAAGTCACTGCTATGCACCTGACATCATCCAACAGAGACATAGTCTGAGTTTTATAACTATCCAAACAGAGCTGCCGAAGAACTTAACAGCACTCTGTAAATGACTTATGAGCCATCATCTTAAAGCATGACCAAAACAACAATGACCATGTCTTTTGTTAAACAAGAAAAATGAGAAAAATCCGCACCCATTTAACCATTCTCTCACCCAGCAAGGTACCCATGCTGTAGTGGGCAAACACAAATACAACTCTGTCATTCAAAAGTAATACAGACTTGGGTGGTTCAAATGTTTTCACTCAACTGAAACCTTCCCTCTTCATCTCCAGCCACTGACCTAAGGAAGCTAGGCAAGCTTCTTTGTAAGAATGTCATTGCTCTCAGACTTGAATATGTGCTAGCAAGTAAAGGAAGCAAAAGAAAGGGATGCAGCACACTTGGAGCTGCTAAAACAATAGCAAACCACTTTAATGTGTCCACACTGTTAAAATCAATACAACAACTCTTTAACCTTCATAAAAGCATGTAGAGGATTAGAGCTTTCATCTTATTTATTTATTTATTTATTTATTTACATTTGTTGACCGGGAGAGTCCGACTGGACACAGGTCCATTTTCAGTGGAGGCCCAGGGAGAAAAGCTCTATGTTAAATATTACTTGCATTATATAGGTAAAAAATATAACATTTAAATATAGACATTAGTCCAGATGAGGATGCAAGACAAGAATAAAACAGATGTAAAACAGCTGTAGAACATAGTACAATTGTAAAATATGATGACATATACTAAACATGGTTACAAATGTAGTTGAGATTCATCAGTGAACAATTGATACAATCTGTTTTTGAGGTACATAACAGCCATTAGCAGTTGTTGCTACAAGAAGTTAGTATTATGCGGTAGGTAGCTGGGAACATGAGTAGCCAAGCTTGCTAAGAGTAAGTTGTTGATAGGGGGCCGAGAGAGAGGTAGTGGGTGGGTGGAGTGGATGGTATGGGGGGGAGGGTTGCAAGGGCATATCTGGCAAGTTTTTAAGTGTGATTTTAGTAAGGATTTGAAGTGGGTGCAAGAAGTTACAGAGGTAATTGAAGACGGGAGGGAGTTCCAGATTTTGGCTATAGTGCAGGAGAATAATGCTTCCTCTGCAGAGTTAATGGCTCTTGTGACCTGTAGGAGTTTTTTGTGGCTGGATCTTAGTGGTCTTGTAGTTATGTAGAGTTGGAGTAGATTCTGGAGGGATGGGGGGCTTAGTGGTTGGTTTATTAATTTGTGGGCAAGTGTAAGTTGGTACCATTGAAGGTGGTGGGGGAGCTGTAGCCAGCCCAATTCTGCTAGTGAGAGACGGTGGTGAGTACTGCAGGAAGCCCCTGTGGCGAATTTGGCAATTTTGTTGTAGCATGTTTCTAGCTTATTTAGGTCACATTGTCTAAGGTTAGTAAATATTGGAAAGGCTTAGAGTAGGGTAGAAATGAGATGAAAATTTGCTGCTTTGGTAAGTAGTTGCTGATTTCTATATAATACTCCTAGTTTTTTTGTGCACTTTTTTAATGGTCATGGAAATGTGAATATCAAAGTTCAGTTTACTGTCTATTTCTACTCCTAGTAATTTGGTGTGTTCTATAGGATGGATGGTGGTGTTGTCTTTTGCTGGGATGTTAAAGTGAGAGGTAAGTTTGGTGGGTTGGAAGATTAGTAATTTTGTTTTGTTTGGGTTGAGTATTAGTTGGGCATCGGATAACCAAGTTTCAATAGAAGAAAATGCTTCCTGTGTGACTTTTTGCAGTTCTGGTAGGGAGTGGGCTGTGCAGATGATGGTTGAGTCATCTGTGTATTGTACGAGTGTGCCATGTGTTGTGGCTGAGGCTAGATTATTGTTGAAAATAGAGAAGAGTAGGGGTCCCAGGATGGACCCTTGGGGAAACCCTATGGAGACTGGTAGTTAGGGGGATAGGTTGTCCTGCCAAACAACTGCTTGTTGGCAGTCAGATAGGTAACTCTGAAATCAGTTGATGACTGGTTGAGAGAAGGATAGTTTATTGAGAAGAGAGATGAGTTTTTGTGTGGGACCATGTCAAAAGCTTTAGAGAGGTCTAGGAAGGTAGCTGAGGAAAGATAACCTGCATTTTTATTTTGTAGGATAGTGTTAGAGAAAGAGAGTAAGGCAGTGGTGGTGCTATGGTTAGGTCGGAAACCGTGTTGTGTGTTGGAGAGGAGGTTGTTAGCAAGGAGGTGATCTGAGACTTGAGAATGAATGCATCTCTCTAGTATTTTGGAGAGTGGCGAGAGAAGAGCTATGGGGCGGTAATTGGTTAGATCTGTGGAGGAGCCTCCTTTGTGTAGGGGAATTATGTGTGAGACTTTCCATAGTGTGGGAACATAACTTTCTGACAGAGATCTGTTAATTAAGAGTGATATGGGGTAGGCTACAGCATCAGCTGCAAGTTGAAGGTATTCACTTGGGAGGTTATCTGCTGCTAATCTGGTGGTTTTAAGTTTAGTTAATAGTTGTTTTATTTTGGAGGACGGAACATGAGAGAAAGAAAAGCTAGTGGGGAGATTGTTAGTTGTTGTTGATGATGTGGGTTTATGGGGGGGTTGTGTTGTCTAGCTAGAACTTCTTCAAATAAAATCCTCTTTGAACTGAATCAATTTATACATTTGAATACACTAATCATGGACTGTAACATTAGTCACATGAGTGCCAAGCCCCCCATGATGTCATACTTGCTGAAAACAGGAAGAGTGAATTTAAAGGGCGATCAGCTTAAAAATCAATTAAAACAGTTCTTGAAAGTATGGTCAGGATGATCCATTTTATGTTTAGATAGTGCATTGGTATCCTTTTTAGTCTTAATGTCATAACTGTGCTCATAAATTCTATCATGTAGATATGTTTCCATTTTTCCATTGCAGAACACCTCACAGTGTTGGCATTGAGCACAGTAAATGACTCCTATGGAATAATAGTTGAAATCATTTTTAAGTTTTATCTGGACTCCATTAATTTGGAAACAAGTATTAGTTAAGACATAATTGCAGTACGAACAGTGACCACACTTATTCATCTCCAGATGTTTCGATTGTTATGTTCATTTCTTCTCAGTTAAGGTTTGTAAGTTCTGTCCTTTCTTATAAACAATGTTTTGGGTAGAACCTACATGTTCTCTAATGTATTTATCATTTGTCAGACTACTCCAGTTTTTTTAAGTATGTCTCTAATCTGATGGTTATCTGAATGAAATATTGTGATGAAGGAATTCTTGTAGTTCTCATGCCCTTTGGTGCCATATATGGCTGTTAGTGTGTCTGTCACCGACATTGTAGCTGTTTCTTGCACTGCTGACCCAAGGATAGGTACAAAATGCTTACTTTCATGCTTATTCATGACCTCGATCATGAGTTCATTGATAAAATTAAGTGGGTAGCCACATTTCGAGAACATATCTCATAGTAGGTTACATTCATCCCAGAAATGTTCATCTGTTATCATTCAAGCAGCACAAACAAACTGACCTTTCACAACTGCTCTCTTCTGTACTCAGGGATATGAGCTCATTAAGTGAAGAAAGTGGTTAGAATAAGTCTCTTTTCGATAAATTTTGGAAGTAGATCCCTTTCTGTTATTGTCCTTTGAGAGCTAAATGTCCAGGTATGCAATGTGGGTATCACGGAAGTGGTGGGTAAATTGGAGAAAATCTTTGGTACTGTTGATAAACTCCAAAAATTGGGGGATGATATCAACATCCCCAGTCCACAGACAAACATGTTGTCCAGCTACCTGGTGTAAAATCTGCATGACTGAAAGAACTCTGTCTCAAAATGGAATTTCTTCTCCCACTATAACATGACTGCATTTGCAAATAAACCCCCACATGCTGAACCCATAGCTATGCCTTTTTTCTGCAGGAAAATCTCATTTTCAAATATAATGAAATTGTTTTTGAGCACTAAATCCATGAGATTTTCATGCACATTAATAATGTCTTACTTTATTCCTTTGTCGGCTAGAAAATCACAAAACCATTCTAATCCAACATGATGTGGAATGGTGGAATACAAATCTTTTATATCAATTGTAATGAATGCATATGATTCATGGTAGGAGATTTTATTGATTTCATTTCAAAAAATCACATGAATCACGACAAATGTGTGGTTCAGACATGACAAGCTCTTTGATCTTAATATGCAGGTATTTTGCTAGTGGGTGGGTAATAGATCCTCTGACATCTACAACTGGCCAAAACGTTTTTTTTTCAATACTCTTATGAAGTTTCTGAAGTCCAAATATGGTTGGTGTAATTGGCTTACTCACATTTAAAAAGTTATATTCTTTGATTGAAATTTATTTATCAATGAAAAGGTCCATGATGTTAGATCTTATACTCCTATAAGCATTATTAAGCTCATTAATTGAGGACTTCATATAACTGTCATCATTCAGAACTTCTCTTATTTTTCTTGAGTAGTTGGAGGAGTTCATAACAGTGAGACCACACCCTTTATCAGGTTTCATGATCCTGATTTCTTGGTTATTTTGTACTTCTCAAATAAATTCCTTCTCAGTCTGTGTGATGTTATAGTTCCTTAAAACACCTTCACTTTTGGACATATATTTTGGTCCTTTTGCCAAGTAATTGCATATATCCAATTTGCAAATCCTCTCAAAAAGTTGAGTGATAGGATGAAAAGGGGTTTGAACATACTTGATACATGCAAAGGGTTCAGTATTCCATCACAATTCTAAAATAAAAGATTAAAATTAAACATTCTGACATATAATTTCAAATCTGTCAGGATGGAGGCCACATCTGTTACCTTGTGTGGTATGACTATCATGTCCTATACAAGTAAGTTACTGTATTGTTCATCCAAAACCAATGTAGAAAAGTTATAAACTTTAAAATTGCCTGTTTAATTATAAACAATATTACAAGCTGGAAGTAGACCATCATGCCCCTGGTTGGGTATGTCATTCATAGGAATATTTATTGATGTCTCCCCCTGATCTATCCTCTCCTGCCTCTTCCCTCACCACTCGGTGGGGGTTGTGCCTATGTTGAATTCTCACATTGGTTGGAGGAGTGTTGCTGTCGTTCCTTTAGCCTCTCTGATTGCCTGAGCGAGGGGAAGGCTTCTCCATCTAAAAAAATGGTCAAAATTAGACGCATCTGTTTTATCTGAACTCTCACCACTAGATCCATCATTATTATTACTATGACAGGTATATAAAAATTGTTTTTGTTCCCATCCTTGAGGGGGGGTATGCTTGATTATTAGCATGTTCTTTGCTGTCCCTAATAAGCTTTCTGATTTTCCAGTATTTGATAGTATTAACATGTGCATCAATGCTATTGAAAATGCATCTATAATCCACCTTATATTGTCCGTAGGCAATATTGTGAGTAATGTTATAATCTTGCTTTGTTGTTTCAGTAATAAGCTCATCCAGTTTCTATTATTATGCTTCACTGAAAAATCCATATATTCTGCTCCATGCCAGTTAAACACTTAAGTAACTATGTGAAACTGAGAGCCTTGTAGTAATCCTGTTGGATAGTGCCACATGCGTAGGCCCTTAGGGACATTGTTATCATGAATGCACTGTGTAAAATATGCATTCTCTAATTGGAGTTTTTTTTTTTAATTTTTAGAAGTTTATAATCAAATTCAGACAGCTTTGTAACTAGGTCATGGTTATGAGATGTCTCCGTTCTACTAAAACAAACATCGGACTTTACCCAAGCATCAGAAGTTGGTAAATTAGAAAAAAAATGTTCACTTACATGTGGGTTCTGGCTAGCATGTAGTAAGTTGTGGACACTATTGTTTATGTGAATATTTTGTCCTTGTGAGTCTTGTGCCACCAGTGTGTTGTTTGGGACAGATGTAACATCCATTGTTGAAGCACAGGGAGCATTCAGAAAAGGTTGAGACGTAGTTAAGGAACCCAGCCTCTGACTTATTGTTGTACTCATAAAATCAGGTTGCCTACAGATTGTTGCAAGCCTTGTAACTCCATCTTGGGAAATAATGTTTGAGAAAAATCTTCAATTTGTGTACATAAGTCCATGAAGCAAACAAACTGGTAATCCATAAACAAGCTACAAACCACAAAAAAGGGAGCAAAAGAAATGGGCACAATACACTTGGAGCTGGTAAAATGATAGTAAACCACTTTAATTTATCTGTGATGTTAAACCACTGTAACAACTCTTTAATCTTCATAAAAACATGTAGAGGATTAGAGCTTTTGTCTTTTTAAATGAAAACTTCTTCAGAACTGGCTTGGTTTGAATGACCAATTATCCGTCACCTGCATCTTAAAACTAAAATCTTTAGAAAGGTGATGTGATATAATTTATTCCCTGCTAGCACAGTAAAAATATCAGACCTTGAACTGCTTTTACTTAATAATTTTTATTAATGGATTTTTAAGCTGATGGCCTTTTAATTTCTCTCTTCCTGTTCTCGGCAAGTATGACATCATGGGGGGCTTGGCACTCATGTGACTAATTTTACAGTCCATGATTGGTGTCTTCAAATGTCTAAACTGATTCAGTTCAAAGAGGATTTCATCTGAAGCAGTTTTCATTTATGAAGATGAAACTGCTAATCCTGTAAGTGTTTTTATGAAGATTAAAAAGTTGTTATGTTGGTTTCAACAGTGTGGATACATTAAGGTGGTTTGCTATCATTTTACTAGCTCCAAGTGTACTGCATCCATTTCTTTTGCTTCCTTTTTCATGGTTTGTAGCGTGTTTGTGGATTGTATTTGCTAGCAATTGTTTATACTCAGTGTATAATATGAATGAAATTTAAACAACTACAAATTACATCAGTAGATTCATTAGTCTCTATCCTCAGCTGGAATGCCACTGCATCACCCTACAAACAGCCAACTGGCTTCCAGTAAAGGCCCTGACCATTCTTCTGTTATCCTCTCTTACATTTAAGATACTGAATAGCAGATGCTAGCCCACTCCTTAATTCGTGTTACAAATAAATTCATTTACCTATTCTATTGTTTGTTTGTCTTTTGGCTGTTCCCGGTTAGGGGTCACCAAAGCGGAACTCCGGTCCGCTATTGATTGGTAGTGGATTTTTATGTACTGGGTTACCAGCCCTGATGCACAACCTTCAACGAAGGCATGCCACATTCACGTATGCCTCCATACAGAAGACACTCTAGCTGAGAATCGAACGGGACAATGTCTTGCTGTGAGGTGACAATGCTACCGCAGCACCACCACCACCGCAATTGCCAAGCAACACAGCACAAATTAGCACTCATTCAGATCTCTATCGACTTGTTGAATATGCTGCTATATTCCACTTCTCTGTGATTTCCTTAAAATAAACTAAAAAGTTATTACAGAGCCAAAACCCTCGACTGCTTCTTTCTCCTCTCTACATCCAACATTCCTTAGGAAAGCAGTAGGCAAAATAGCATGTCTCTCATCTTTTGTGCAATCCCACCTTCCCGAAAGCATGCCATCACTATACCTCTACCCAAGGTCCCACAACCCTCTTCATACACAGACTTTTTTCCAGTCTCCACCCTTTATCCTATTGCTAAAATATTTGAAAAACTTCTATACAAACAGCTTCTGAGGCATATAAATAGCTATAGGTCTATATCACCTAATCAAAATGGCTAAATATTGAATGCCGTTTCATCAACCACTAAATATCGAACTACCATTTGCACAAATGGCTAATTCACCAATTTTTTTTCCTAGGGAAAAAAATCGATAGGCCAACCAGAAATGACACACCACTTCAAACATTGCAAAGTGGGGGGCTTCACCCCTATACCCCCGAATGTGGGGGGCTGTGCCCCCCATACCCCCCTAACTAAATATACCAACTCCGATAACCCACTACAGTGGGGAAAAAGGCAAATTCACAACAATGGTCTAGCAATTTTTCCCTAGGAAAAAAATTGGAAAATTGGCTGTTCGTGTAAATGGTAGTTCAGTATTTAATTGTCAATGAAATGGTGTTCGATATTTAGCAGTTTCAATTAGGCAATATAGACCCCATAGCTATAGACTTCTCTGTGGTAGACAAGATGGCTTCAAGAAAGGTTTTATTACTTTTTCTGCTTTACTGTTAGTTGCTACTTTCATCTACTGCAATATGAATGATGGCCTCATAACAGCAGGTAGTTCTGTGGATATGACATTTGCCTTTCAAAATGTCAGTTATGAATTGCTACTGCTCAAATTTCACAAGTTTCATTTTTGGAAAATATTATAGACTGGTTCCATAACTACCTTAGCTGCAGGATATTTCAAGTTCTCCCCAATATCTTATTATCCACCAATGGTACCCTTAATACTTAAGTCCCCTAAGGCTCTGTGTTAGGTCCTCATCTCTTCTATTCTTAAATGGCATTACTGAAAGCTTTGATGGTCAAAAAGTAACGCTTTATGCATATGATATACTTGTACTTCAAGCAAATAAAAGTTCAACCACCCTTGAAGGTCAGCTTCAACAGGCCTTCTCAGATCTATATCAATGGTACATTCAAAATAAGCTTCTGATTAACCACAAAAAAAAAATAAATAAATAATGTTATTCTTTTCACATCTTCTCAGAAACTGTGACTTCTTCCGACTATTAATATCTGTGACAACAATAACAACCTTATTATTAATGTTACAGAGAACAAATGTTTAGAACTAACCCTTGATCCATCATTAACCTTTACCACCCACACTGATAACATCATTAACAAATTCCTTTTACACCTAAAATTATGGGACAAAATTTGTCTTCTTCTGTCTTTTATTGCTGGCAAAGCTCTGGTTAACAATGTCCTCATACCAAAATTAGAATATGGGTATCACTACTTTCTTTTCACTTTGCCTACAATACTCAGACACTGTAAGTCACGGTAAACTAATTTGTTAGATCTACCTGACTTGCAGACTTACATACATGGTACTGTAACCTATTAAAAGACCTAAAGCAAAAGCGTATTACAGTTAGATCCACAGCCCTCCCAGCTTTTCCACTGAAGAGCAACAACAACAAAAAAAGCTGTTCCTTCTATTGGCATGCCCCCCTTCCCTCCTGGCCCAGTCATTCAGGTCCCATTTATGTGGTCTGCTATGTGATCTTTCTTCCACAGGTTGTATTAAAAATTAAATAATTTCTTCTTTTTAAATTGCAGCAAACAGCTGCGATAATTTATACCCTGCCTGCACAGAGTGCTAAGGTGCTGACGTTTTAGTTTAAAAAAAATCTTTTAAACTGCTGCAAACAGTTGCTACAGTTTATAGCCTACCTGCACAGAGCCCTACACTACAAGTTCTAGTTAAAGAAAAAGACCTTTATCTTTTTTTTTTTTTTGCTTTTAAACTGTAGCAAACTACTTGTTATAATATAGGAAGCAATTTCTACAGTTTAGACCACACAATAAATGCTACAGATCTCAGGTTTGACTGCAAATGCAATACCATTTTTTGTAAGGCAATATTGCATTAAAGAGAGACCTGGATCTGCTGATTGCATGCCCTACTGAACACCTTGTACCCAGGACAATTGCTTTTCTTGCTTTCCCTTAGCTACACTACTGACTCAAAGTGTCTTTCTAGAACAGAAAGAGAGTTATTTGCTCAGCACATTATAATCATCATCATCATCATCGGCCCCCTTTTTCCCATTTTTTTCTACATGGGGTCGGGGTATCATGTTAACTGTCACCAACTCTCTTGATTCAGTGACACACTCCTGCCTTCTTCAACACTCATGCCTGACTGTTGCAGATCTTCTTTCACACAATCCATCCATCTCTTTGCTAGCTGTCTTGCTTCCTCTTACCTTCTTTTTCTCTGTTCCAAATCTCCCTCACCAGATTGCCTTCTACTTTTCTGCAAGTGTCCAAATAACTGTAATCTGTTCTCTTTGATCTTTTCTGCAATTGGAGCTATTTTGGCTTCTGCTCTTATGTCCTAATTTCTTCATCTGTCTCAAAGTGTGCATCCTACCACCCTTCTCAGGCACTTCCTTTCCATAACCTCTAGATTCCCTCAACTGTTCCTCCTTTACTGCCCAGGTTTCTGTGCCATACAGTAGTACTGGTCACACCACTGTCTTGTACACCTTACTTTTCAGCTTCTTTGGCATTCTTCTGTCATAGACTACACCTGCCACTCTATGTCAGTTGGCTGCAGCCCCTCTGACTCTAGCTTTGACTTCTTCATTCAGACTTCCCTTCTCCTCAACCACCTCTCCCAGATACTTGAAGCTATTTATCTATTCCGCTATCTTCGCTTC
Organism: Protopterus annectens; assembly: GCF_019279795.1. NCBI lineage: Eukaryota > Metazoa > Chordata > Ceratodontiformes > Protopteridae > Protopterus > Protopterus annectens. The sequence goes on from NC_056728.1 coordinate 1,119,625,243, forward strand.
TATCTCTGCTCTCAGCTTCTTCTGATTTCCCCAGTTTGCTGCCATTACCACCATCTTATCTGTACATTCCATTCACCTATCCTTTGCTGAAGTTCTAGCTCAGTCTGCCTGTAATGCCACATCTTCTGCATACAGCAACTTTGTTGATCTGACCCCTCTGACCTGCTTGTGAATGTAGTCCATCACTAGTATGAACAGAAGTGGGCTCAGAGCTTAACACTGGTGTACACTCACTACCACTGGAAACCCCACTGTGAGGCCGAACACTCTTCATACTTCAGTTATTCAGTCTTTGTACATAGCCTGCACTAATTCTACCAATGTTTCTGGAACTTCAAACCGCTGAAGTACTGCCCAGATTAGATTTCTTGGGACCTTGTCATATGCTTTCTCCAAGTCTAGGAATGCCCAGTTGGAGTCTTTCCTGATTTCTAGATTATTCTCAAGTATCTGTCTCACTGCAAACATTAGGTCAGTTCTGCTGTATCCTGATCTAAATCCAAACTGCTCATCTCCCATCTGACATTCTACTACAATGCATATCTGTTTATCACTCACCTTCTCCAGAACTTTCATGCAATGTGATAGGAGGATGATGCCTCTGTACTGCCCACAGTTGTGGATGTCCCCTTTATTCTTGTACAGTAGTACTAGTGTGCTTATTTTCCAGTCATCTGGAATATGCCTTTCTCTCCATACTGCTATTAATACACTCAGAAGCCATTTCTCCCCTATCTCACCCAGCATCTTTATCATACCTACTGTGACCTCATTTGAGCCTGATGCTTTCCCTGACTTCATCTTCCTTAGTGCTGTTCTTACTTCTTCTAAGGTGGGCTCCTCTTCTTCTCTCATTGTAGGCTGTTTCTGGGGCAGTACAGCATCTGTGGGGTTTTCTTCATTCAGAAGATGCTGGGAATACTCCTTTCATCTGCCTTTGATATCCTCTGGACTGGTTAGTAGGTTGCTGCTGGCATCCCTTATGAAGGGTGTCTGACTATCTTTTTTATCTTTCTGTTTTTGCCTTGCAACCTGATATAGTTTCTTTGTGCCCCTTACTGAGTCACTTTCCAGAAGTTGGCAGAGTTCCTCCGGTGCCCTATTCTTTGCTATTGCAGCTTCTTTCTTACCTTCTTTGTTAGCCAGCCAGTAGTCCTTCCAAACTGGTCAGTCTTTTCTATCTCCCACTTCTTCCTGAACTCCTTCTTTCTTTTGATGACTTCCTGGACTTCTGCATTCCAACACCAGCTTTCCTTATGTACCTTATTTCCATATCTGTCTAGTTGCCCAGCCTAGGTTACCTGGGATAGCTCTGTTGAGCAAAAGCTGGATGTAAAACCAACCAACCTGCCAAACATGAACAGAGAATTGCTACGCTTAATGTAGGTTCACTGACAGGATGTAGCTTGGAAGTAGATGACATGATGATATGGAGGAGGCTGAACATCCTAGGTATCCAAGAGATGAGATGGAAGGGTAGTGCAGCAAAGCCACTTGGCTTGGGATCCAGACTCTACTACTCAGGAGGGGGACAGGATAGAAATGGTGTAGGAATTGTGGTGAGACAGAGGCGTCAGAAGGCAGTGAGGGATATTATCAGAATTAATGACAGACTCATGGCAATTAGACTCCAGTGTAATGATAGGGCAGTATTCATAATGAACGCCTATGCCCACAGCAGGGTTGTGATACTGAGGAAAAGAGTGCATTCAGATAGCAGTTGCAGGACCTACTAGATAAAGCAGGACAACATGAACTGGTGTTGATAATGGATGACTTGAATGCACATATTGGGAAGATAGTGGAACATGGGTGGGGCAACAAGAATAAAGAAGGAGAAGCCATTCTAGACTTCTGTCTGGCAAATGGCTTAATAGTAGCCAACACATCATTCAGAAAGAGACAGACAAAAAAAAATCACATAAAAGAGTAGCCAACATGCAACTCCTCCTAGTAAGGAAAACACACTGGAGTAGAATCCATGATTGCCAAGTCATCCCCAGTGAAACAGTCAGCCCGCAGCATAAACCACTAGTTGCCACAATCAGCTGCATGCAGTGGTCAGAGAAGTATCTAAGGTCAACAGAGACCATGCTGAAGACCTGGAAGTTGAGTGGAGAGAGACTACAGCTGTTCAAGGAATTACTCAGGGATATAGCACCCCAAGAAGAGGAGAAAATGGGTGGAGTTGAACAAGAATGGCAGCACCTAAAACAGCATGTGTTAGGCTACAGAAAAGATATGTGGCCAAGCCAGGTATGGAAATAAGGTACACAATGAAAGCTCAGCACACTATAATATAAAATCCTAAACAGAAGATATTGTCCCCTATGAAAAGAAAGATCACTCTTTCTCTAAAAAATGCTCAGATTAATGCTATTCTTCTCAACTCTTCTGCTTTTAGAATACTCCAGGGTGACACAGTCTTCTCCAGAGGTGACCCAGCTCTCTGGAATCAGCTTCCAGCTGATGTCATACATCAGAACACACTGTCTGGTTTCAAGAAGGTACTCTCAGAGCATTTCTTCAGTGAAGTTGAATGTAAATGTTGTAGGAACAATGGGTAATTGTAATCACCAAGCAATTTATTTGTAGCAGCACTTTGTTTCTAGTTTTTTACAATCCCAAACCTGTGAATTGTTTATGTATATGTTATCTAAACTAACTGCAACTAATATTATATTGGTTTCTAAGTGTATTGTGTATCACTTTAATTTGGCTGTTTATTACACTTCCTGTTGTCTCTGTGTGCATGTTGTCGCTGAAAAGGGTCTCTGGACTAGTCTACCTACCCATTTGCCCAGTAGAAAATAAATACATTTATTTTTTTTATTTTATTTTACATTTGTTTACCGGGATAGTCCAACATATCTTTTTTCAGTGGAGGCCCGGGGAGAAAAGCTCCACACAGAACAAACAGAGAATGTCAAAATACAGAGTCAATATAATAACATGGATAACAAGGTTATTACAGGAATTAGACAATACGTATGTAAACTCCATGGATTTTCAAATTAGTATAACAGCCATTACAGTGTTATAAAGACAGACGTTCATTTTTCAATTTGGCATTCAATGACTACATATCATAGACATTCCATAGTGCAAGAGAACATTACATGATTACTAATTTTCCAATATAGATTACAGCAAAATTGCCACTCCACATTTATGGATAGATCAGGGTGATGAAAGTAAATGGTGTGGCAGTAGAAATAAGTTGAGACAGTGGTCAGTGATGTAGTCAGAAGTCTGTAAGATAATAAGAAGTAGTGATAAGGTCAGAGTTGGAGAGAGAGAGAGAGAGACATTAGTCCAGTAAAGAGCAAGGACACAGCCATGTGTTTAATAGGTAGGTTTTCAGACATGATTTGAATTGGGCTATGGATGCTATACTGGTAATATTATCAGGAAATTCATTCCAGATTTTACCTACATAATTTGAAAAAAGGGAGTCTTCTGATAGGTTTTTGGCTGTAGTGATTTTTATATGATGTTTATTAGTGGAACGTAGGGTTCTGTTAGTGGTATAAGGTTGAAGAAGTATTTGTAGTACTGGTGTTTTCTCATGTTTGAAGAGGAGTTTGTGTGCCTTGGTTAACTGAATGTATTGTAGGAGTTAATGGAGCTCAAACCAGTTAAGTTCCTTGAGTGCAAGGCAATGATGGGACCTAGCTGGTGAGTTTGTGGCATATCTGGCTACTTTGTTGTAACACGATTCAAGTTTTAGTACCTCAGACTTTTGTAGGTTAGTGAATATGGGAGCTGCACAGGGGTGGCTTGTGCTATTGCACTGCAGGACTGCAGCCCCCCCAGCTTTAAAATGAAAGAAAGCAGAATTGTAAAATAATTAGCTGTGAGTCTCAGAACTGTGCATGGCTGCTCAGTGAGTTCCTATCCAGACTGCCATTTAACCAATCCAGAGAAAGCATTAGTGTACAGCTGCCCAGATGTCTATGCGGTTTGTAACCACATAGACTGGAAGGAGATTGGACTGCAACGTCTGCAGTCACATACATGGATGGATAGCAACTGATTGGCTACTGGAAAGGGAATTTGTATCTGGCTAGAATTACTCAGGCTCAAACCCTGTACCTTGGGCACAGGTAACAAGAGCCTGGACTCCCTATCCACCACCACTTGTGAAAACTGTTCAGATTTTTGCCTCATATTTTTGTTCTATTTTGTTCCTCATAAAAATCTGTGGTTTTTCTGGATTTTTGTAATCAGTGAAGGATTGAATTTACTAAATAATGACAGGCGTTTGAATTTCAGACTTCATATTTTTCAGAAAATACATGGTAACACAAAGCCTTTTATTCTAGCAATTTTTTAAGTTTATAAGATCAATATATGAAAATTGTTCCTATTTTTGGGGCTGTATTCCCCCATCATTGGCTTTTTCCAGATGTTTTGTGCTAAAATGTTTTGAGCTATGGTGAGAACTGAATTCACTAAATAATAGCCATTCAAGTTTCAGACTTCCTATCTTTCAAGAAATAGCTGATTTGACATAGTTGTATGTTGCTCTGGCTATAGTCCACTGGGTTCTTGACTTGGGTTGAAAACTTAGCAGTGAAATGCATGGTGGTAACACAGCATTTTATTCTAGCAACTTTCCAAGATTATACAAGCAATGTTTAAAATGTGTCCCTGGTTTTTGGACTTTCGTCCCCCCCCCCCCCATAAATTTTAGCTTTTTTCCATATTTCTTGTGCAGCAAAGTTGAGGGATACAGTTGAGTGTGGAGTGGATTTTGCAAGGAGCTGCTAGCTTCTAGGGAAGAGAACTTTAGTGCTGTATATGCTGTGTCTGCTTACATTGTTAGTAATATAACAGGTTGAATACTTGCTTTTCATGCAGAAGGTTGTAGGTTCTACTCCCACAGTATTTAGATGCATTGCTGATACTGTACTGTGTTGTACTTTTAAAGGGGGTGGATGCTGCAGTCCTGAGAATGTTCTATTTGGTGGAGATACCTGGGAACTATTAACCTATTATCAGTTTGCCATCCATTCCCTTTTGCAATATTACTTGTTTTTCATTTTTTTATGTAACATAGGCAATTTATTCCTCAAGGGCAACAGGTACTTTATTTGTAGATGACACAATGAAATATAAAGTTGTTTGCTAGCAGCAACCTCTTCATTAGTTACAGAACTTTTTAATGTAGAATTATTTAGATGACTTTTATTTCTGCATGAGATTCTGCATATTTTCTGATACTGGTGGGTTGTAGAAGTTTGAGTAGACTTTTATGATGGAAATGTTCTGAATTGGGCAGTTTTGTCATTATTGGTGCATGCATTTTGTTTCATTGTTTACTGGGAAAATGTTCAAAACAATACATTTAAAATGCCCTCTAACAACTGCACTGTATTATACAAGGAATATAATTTAATACAATCAGGAAAGTGATTATTGATTATCTGATCAGCTCAGGTATGCCCACTCCCAGTTCTTGGTTGGATGTGTTCAATTAGGAACCAGTTAAATCAACTGTCTACAAGCACAAACTTTTTTTGTTACTGAATATTTTCACTGAAAGTGATGAAGCCAGATTGAAGCAATCACTTCTCTTAGATCTTCATTTTTTTGGGGGGTACTTATTGTCCACACCTAGGGAGCTAAGTCCATCATGTAGGATTTCTGCTGCACAATTCTCAAAATGAATAGATTTTTGCTTCTTATTTTTGGTTTGTTCCTCATAAAATGTGTGGTTTTCTGGCAAATCATTTAGGAATGAATTCACGTAATAATGACAGACATTGAGTTTCAGAGTTCATACCCTTCAGAAAAATGCATGCTAAAGCAAGACCTTTTATTCTATCATCTGTCTAAGTTTATACAAGAGCAATTTTTAGTGCTGTTTGTTTGTTCCCCCAATATATTTGTCCTTGTCCTAATTTCCTGTATTAAGAGGTTAAGAGGTATGTGCAAATGAATCGCTTTATAGAATTAGATATATCCAAACCTCACACCTGTCCCTGATTTTGGCTCAAAATGTTGCTCTCCCACTAATAATCCCTCCCCAAAATGGCAATTTTGGAAGAAATGTGGAGGATTTACAATTAATAAATAATTGTAATGATTAGAGTTACAGATTACTTTTATTTTAGAAATGCATGTAGATTCTCTTATTTTGTCAGCTGCTCAACTTAACAGTACTAATATTAAAAAAGTGTCCATTCTTTGACTGGTTCCCAGCTGTATTGTGTGGCTATTTTATATTTTTGCATCACATTTTTGGTATGTTTTTCATAAAATTGTGGTTTTCTGGCAAATTAGTGGCAAATCATTAAAGACTGAAGTTAGAAAATAATGACAGACATTTGAGTTTCAAATTTCATACCCTTCAGAAAATTCATACTAATGCAAGACCTACTATTCTATTATCTTTCTAAGTTTATAAGAGCAATATTTAAAAATTGTCCTTATTTTTTGGGCCTTTGTCCCACTTCTATTTAGGGCTTTTTCTAAATTTCTTGCTCTGAGGTTGAGAGGTATGACAAATGTGTCAGGACCATCACTGTCAGCCAGAGACTTTTCAAATTGTGACATACTTGTTGAACCCCACTCCTCCATGTGGTGACTCTGGGTGTGTCCAAACACGACAAGGAACAGTTATGCAGTGTATGTTTGCAAAGTATCCCCCTATCCAAGGTAGACACAAGTACTACAGTGGCTTTTCATCTGTCCTTGATTTTGCAGAATGCTCTGGTTTTCTTTCATATTTTTATACTGTTGAGTTATGCTTGTTATTATTCAGAAAATGCATGTTGTTGCAGTGCCTGTTTCTCTGTGTAGCAATGCTTTAATGACCATCAGGTAAGCTTGTCTGAGATTATAAGATGCAAGTAAGCTTTAATAAGCATACTGTTAAAGAATTATCAACATTGAAAGCTTTTTTATTGTTGCCATTCAGAGAATATTTACATAACTAGATAACAAATAAGCCTTAGGTATTGAAATGCATATGATAGTATTTGTAATAAAGGACAAGATTACAGTACTTTCAGAAGCTCATTACATTTATTGGAGACTTGCATTCATCTTTGCAGGCTTTACCAGTAAACTAAACTGAATGCCAATCTGTCATGTGTGGTCCATAACCTGTGCAGTAATCCTTTAAACAATTTATCTTGAGTTTGTTTGCTGTTTGCTGTTCATTTTTTACTTTGATCATGGTTTTCCTATGAAACAAGTAGATAGTTGTTGTCAGGCAGCAGGTCTTTTTTGGATAAGAAACATTTTTACAAGTGGGGGTAATTGGTATCACAGAGATTGCTACTTTCAGCATGTTACTTGGTACTTTTATAAAGCTGAATATAAATTATAATTAGAACTGCATGCAAGGAGAAGTAATTTGTGTTGAGTGCTGCTTGTTTTTCTTATACTTGATTTTGACTGGCATTCCAGTAATGTATTTAAAAAGTAATTTATTTTTTCATCCCTCACAACCTTTTTGTTTCCATCTAGATATTAAGTAAGCTGTCATGTAGCCATTGCATTGAAATATTTTTTTCTCTAATTCATTTTGTCTTAGTTGGATTCTCATAATGATGGTTTGGCACCCAGGGCACCATATTTAATTAAAGTCCCAGTTTTTGTGATTTTGAGTATAGCTCCACCCCTTTATAGTATGTCACACCCCTTACCATTGGCCCCACCCATTTAGCTGTCTCCTGCAGCTCCCCCTTTGATTTGAAGTCACCAGGCGCCAATGGAGCTACATACAGCAGTGTAAAAATTAGTTGGGTTTGGACAATGGCTATCTAAGTATTCTTAGTAAACTAGTGTTTATTTCTATATAGTGTACCCAGTTTTTTATGACCTTTTTTCACCGTTTGAGAAATATGAATATCAAACTTGAGTTTGCTATTTCAACTCGTAAAAGTTTGGTGTGGGGTGATGGTGTTATGATGGTATTATTTAGTGAGGAGATAGTAAATGAATTTGTGGATGTGGGAAATTTAGCAGGATGGAAGTTCATAAGTTTGGTTTTATTAGGTTTTAATATTAGTTGGGCATCAGTGAGCCAGGAATCGACTGCAAGAAAGGCTTCTTGAGTTAGGTGCTGAAGCTCAAGAATTGAGGGAGCAGCACATATCACTGTAGAGTCTTCAGCATAGTGGATGAGAGAAGCCTGTGGGCTTGACAAGTGGAGGTTATTTGTAAATATTGTGACTAGAAGTAGGCCTAAGATAGAGCCCTGTGGGACTCCTAGTGTCACTGGCATGGGGGAGGGATAGGGTGTGTTGCCCGGAAACTGCTTGCTGGTGTCCAGTAAGATAATCCTGGAACCATTTAAGTGTAGCACTGTAAAAGTTTAGATCTGAGAGAACTTTGAGAAGTTTAGTATGAAAAACTGTATCGAAGGCTTTTGATAAGTCAAGGAAGATAGAGGATACATAGTTATGTGTGTTTCTTTGGAAATTGACAGTGTTAGTAAATGGCAGTAGAGCGGTAGATGTGCTGTGGAATTGTTGCTGAGTGTTAGTTAGAAGTTTGTTAGTATGCAGTAAGTGAATGACTCTCTCTAGAATTTTAGATAGAGGTGATAGTATTGCGATAGGATGGTAGTTAGAAAAATTTTGACAATGGATCTATGGATTAATATTGATATAGGGTAGGCTATTCCTATGTAGTGAGCTTTAATTTTCTCAATAGTTTTCTAATTATGCTAGTGTCTACAGGTTGTAGGGAGAAGGTTGATTTAATGTTGGGTAGGGGAACGGGACTTTTGTTGGCTGAGGGAGTTTGTTTGTTTGACAGTGCTAAGATGGTTTCAGTAAAGTATTTGTTAAACTGAGTAGCAATATTTTCTGAGTGATTGGTAGTGGCGGGAGTGGGTGTACTGATTTTGCCTGGTAGAAGAATATTGTTTATTACTGACCAGAATTTCTGTGGATTATTATGGGTGTTTCAATTGGATTTCAGTGCAGTAATTGATTTTGTCTTGTTTGATTTGCTTCTTTGCTTTATTTCTAAGTTCCTGATAAGTTTGAAAAGTGGGTTGTGATTTTGTTTTATTCCAGGTTGCCCAAGCCTTATCTCTAGATTTAAGTAGAGTTTTTGTTTCCTTTGTTAACCATGGGGCATAATTTGATTTAACATATATACGTCTGCAGGGGGAATGAGAGTTTAGTATGGCAAGGAAGGTAGAGTTGAAATAGTCTACTGCCTCTTGGAGAGGTAGCTGTTTCAATGGTGTCCAGTTACAATGTTTGAGAATGTCTATACGTTTGCTTCGGTTCAGGTGTTTTTTGTTTCTTATTTGTATATATTTGGTAGATTTAGCTCAACTAATTTGTTTCCTAATTAGGTACGTTGGGATATGATCATGAGACTGTCTGGTAGACAGCCAGAGTAGGAATATAGATCTGGCCTATTTGTTAAAATCCAGTCTAGACTAGGGTGTTTAAAAAAAATGTTTTTCTCTAATCATTTTGCATAGGTTTCTAAAATGTGAGGTTTGGTGAGTTGTGTATGTATGCAAAAAATTTAAATTGCTGACTTCATTAAGTGACAGCTCACAGCATGTAAAAATCACACTGTTCTCCAGTACCACTAATTGCATTTCAGTGTTGTATTTATCTATCTCCAGTCAGCTTTACTTGAGCTTCCATAACCTCCTGTAACTTACTTTACTTATTTAAAGCCTTGTGCACTATTTAATTCTATTTTCATTGTTTACAATTCTATGGTTTCCTGTTTACACTGTGCAGAGTGAAACATTGTACTTAATTATTTTTTGATGATTTATCAATTCATATAGTTTCTGCATGTGTGGCTGGCAGTGTTATTGTTAATTGATAGAGCCCAGTCCTCCTAATGGTCAACCATAAGCTCAGTGAGAAAGTCAACCAGAGCTGCTACTGATGTCTGGCTTGTTGGCTAGCAGTTACCTGCCCTTAATATCTCAACTTGCTCAAATCAGCTTCCAACCGTCATGTTTTATATAGACTGTTCTATGATCTTAAAACTAACAAGTCAACTCTTTCAGCGAGTTGTTCAAATGCTGCTGATGAAATTCTGCAGTTATGGCAGCTAGCTAGCATACCTACAATGCAGAAGCTGAATGCAGTGGCAAAACTCAAAGTCTGTATGAGAAGCATTCTAGAATCAGGAAGAATAAAACGTGACAGTCAAGATACACAGTCTCAGAAACAGATTTTAGCAATGCACTTTTGAAGCTTTTTGACGTGGGGCATGCTGATGCAGAATTATTGATAAAGATTCAAGAAGACTGGGATTTTCTACGAGAACAACATGCAGACAGAAAAATGATAATTGGTGAAGAGAACATTGAATTAAAAAAACAAATGGACAGAAAGGATAAATAACTACATGAAGAAATGAAACGCAAAGGTAAAGAGCAGCTGAAAGAAACAGTCAGAGAAGCTGGAGAGCTGACAGAGGCAGAAGACAGTAGTGAACATGAAAATGATGATGAAGATGATGCAGCAGCAAACATGTATAAATATCACCAGAATTTAGTAACTGGTAGACAGCCTGTCAAAGAAGTGAGCACAGTAGATACAGTATCACCTGAATCGGTATCCAAAAAACGATGACTGGTGAATGATCCTCTTTTTGTTGCCAGCTTGGACCACACAAGAATAATGTCTTGTTAAGTGATGCATATTGTTGCACCGGCACTGCAGGCAGCTGACGTTGACGTAAATGATCTGATCATGTCCACAAGTTCAATACACAGAGCAAGGCAAGCTGCATGACAATTCATTGCTGAGAAAGTAAAAAAGCAGTTTCAACCACCAACACCCATTGTAGCACATTTTGATGGGAAGCTGTTACCTGAAGGTGATGGAGAATTTGCTGATTACATGACAATTGTTGTTACAGGTTGAAATACTGAAAAACTGCTGGATATACCCCAACTTTCATCAAGCACTGGTGAGCTGATGGGACAAGCAGTGGTACAGACATTGCATAGCTGGCCAGGTATTCCAGAATGGCTAGCCGGTTTGTGGTTTGATACTACCAGTGCATAAAAATAATAACAGGACCAGCAATTCAGGCAGCAATCAATTCTTTAATTTAGTTCAACTACACTGAGAAAGGCTAACTAATGTTATAGCCGAAACTGGTCTGTTTTTCCACTCTTGTATGTGCTTCTGCACTTAAATTAAAGAATTGATTGCTGCCTGAATTGCTGGTCCCATTATTATTTTTATGCATTCATGGTTTTTGGGACCTGACAGTAGCCATACGTGCAGGGTTATCGTTGCAGTTGATACTACCAGTGCCAATAATGGTGTGCACACAGGTGCCATCACAGTGAGCATTTGGGAAACAACTCTTGTTATTACCATGCAGACATCATGTTTTAGAAATTATTTCTACGGCAGTGTTTGATATGTTCTTCCCATCTTCAGGACCACAAAATAGTTTTTAGAAGATTTAAAGAGTACTGGAAACTTCTTGACTTGAATGCATATGCACCACTGGTTAAGGAAAGTGGAGGTAATGGATGCCTGTTAGACTGTGAGAAACACTGGCTAGCTGAGAAGCGAAGTGAGGTTGTTGCACTACTGCAAGACAAACTGGTGTGTGAAACACAGCCTCATGATGACTACCTTGAATTTCTCAACCTGTCTCTGCTCGTCCTCAATGACCAACCACAAGGTGAAGCATTTGCTTTCAGTCCACCTGGTGCATACCATTGTCCCAGGTGGATGGCAAAGGCATATACTGCCTTAAAATCTATTCCTTCTGAGAGCAGTTTAGATTAACTGCACATGAAATTCAGTTTTTTTTCAGAAGCTGCCTCTTCACCATGACAGTGTACATTAAGGCATGGTTTTCAGCTACTGACACTTGCAATGCTCCACTTAATGATATGTGCCTGTTGCAGACACTGGAGTCATCTACAGCCATAGACAACCAGATTGCTCCACTTGCTTTGCAAAAGCTCAAGGGACACCTTAGATATTTGAGCAAAGATCTCATAGCACTGTTCTTGTTCTCAGATCATGTGTGAAATGAAGAGAAACAGCACATTATTGAAGGCTTGAAAAAGCCACCCAGTGAGGAAGTTCTAAGAAGAGTCAATGCAAAAGCTGTTGCCAGTTTCCAGGGCATGGCCTTATCTGACTTCGCAACAGAACGATCAATTAATCTGTTCTCTGCTGTCAACATAAACCCATCTTTCCTAACAGCTGATCCTGCAGCATGGAGTGACATGCCTGACTTTATCATTGCAAAACAAACTGTTATAGCTTTGCAAGTTGTTAACGACTGTGCTGAATGAGCAGTCAAATTAGCAACTGACTTCTGTCAAGTGCTGACTCACAACGAGGAACCGCGAAAGCTGGTATATCAGATTGCTGAACACCATTGACAGAACGTCAAAGAACCACTAAAAAGACACTATAGTACTATAAATTAACTGATGTAAACTTGAGCTTACTACCTATGAATGTTGTTAATTTTTACTAGGCTTATTTTTTCCTAAACTGTTTGACATTTGTGTTGCTCAGAATTACAAACAGACATGTCAGATGCAGCATGAAACTGATATTTGCTATTTGTGTACTGATTTGTGAATATATTTTATTTCTATTGGCCCAATTTGGAAAAAAAATGTAACAATCTCAGAATTAAAGTGGACTGAGCTGTCACTTAACTTAGAGTTTAAGGCTTTAAATTTTACATGGTTCTTTGTCCTACCAATGCTCATAAAATCAGAGGGTATGCGAACAGAAAATCAAAAAAAATAGTTTTTGCATATATACATGAAACACCCTAGTCTACAATGGAGTATTTTTAGAGGGCTTATTAAACTTAGTGGGTGATTGGATGAGTTGGTTGTAGCCATACAGATTGATGCTAGTTTTGGGATTTGGTGAGGTACAGTGTACCAATCAATGTTAAGGTCACCCATAATGATTGCTTCTTGAGGTAGGGATTTGCTAAACCAATGCAGTAGATTTTCTAGTATCTGGATATTGTTCCCTGGAGGCAGGTATATACCCATTATGTATATATGCTTCTTGGAATTAATGTTTAGTTGGCAAATACAACTTCTGCATTTTATAAGTTCCAGAGTTTTTTCGTCTAGCGTTTCTGTTGAGAGATGTTTTTTTATAGATTAGGGTTACACCTCCTCTTTTCTTTTTTATTCAGTCTGTACAAATTATATCATAACCTGGTGGTAATATTTCATTACTGGGGGTGTTTGGTTTGAGCCATGTTTCATTAAAGAAGTACAATATCAGTGGAGTAAAGGGAGAGATATTTAATAGTAGAATGTCAAATTTGATCCTAGGAGGGATGATTGATGTGTGACTACTTGATGACTGTGAGACATTTTGAGGGGTCAGGTTAGTGGGTTTACAGAATGGGCCAGGATTTGGGTGTATGCCCCTGCTATGGGCTAGCTTTGATGCAATGTGAACCAAACATTTTAAGAATTTGGTTATGTGTCTATCATAACTCTGGGAGATACTAGGTAAGTTAGGATGAGGATGCAGAGAATATTTTATGTGGAACAGTGTTGAGTAATTGAAAATGGAGCTACATATGGGGATATTAGCTGGTTTGTGTGGAAGGGGGTAGGAGTTACAATTGGAGTGGGTAGGGTGGATTGGCAAGCACAGAATAGTAGGAGGTGTAATAAGTTGCTGTTATTAGTAGAATGAGGTTGTAGTTAGTAAGAATGTTATGTTAGTTGACTTTGTGGGAGGTTGGGTGATGTTGGAGTTATTAGTTCTAGGAGGTCTTATTATGAAAGGCATAGTAGTTGAGTGTTGTTAAGTATGGGGTTGTTTGACTATAGGTTATAAAACATACTATGAGAAGGTTTATGGGGAAGGTTAAAGATTAGAGGTATTAGGTGAAGCTGTGTGATTGGGTGGTTTGGTAAGAGGGAGTGCCTAGGGAACTATAAGTGTAAGGAAAATGGGGGTGGGTGGGAATGGAGGTAGGGTAAAGGAGCGGAAAGAGCCTGAGCATTAGCAAGGGCGAATAGAGCGGGTTAGCCCAGGGTTCAGGAGTTTACCAACCAAAAACAATCATTAAGGTATTTGCTATTTTGTTGTAAATATTCTCAATTTGTAATAAAACTTATTTTTACAGAGATTTATAGGTTCATAGGTAGGTACTAGGCTGTCCGCCCGAGGGCATTTATAAGCCTAGCCAGAGTGTGTCGGTTTTCGCCACCCCATTGATTAATTAACTGAGCCTCTGTCAAGCAGAGCCAATGAAGTGATCCCAGGGGTGTATTTTTTGTTACCCATCCACTCATCAAGGTTTTTCTTAGAGTGTTAGCGAGGGGCTCTGCCTAATATAGTTAGGAATTTTGTTCCAAAGCATGGGGAGTCTTTCTGACAGGAATCTATCCCTCCAGCATGTTCTATTTATTGCTGTGGTGAGGTTTAGCTCACTAGAGTGTGTGGCTCGCAGTGACTTGGATTTCTTTAGGTGGAACATGTCCATTAATTCTGAGTTGGACATGGCTTTGTAAGTCAGACAGAGATCCCCTCTGAGTAAGCGATATGCCACTGAGTACAGCCGGAGTTTTTTCAGTTGGGCTGCATAGGACATATATTTGAGGCCAGTAATCCTCTTGGTGAGGTACGTTTGTGATCTTTCCAGCTGTTGGAAGTGTCTTGTGAGATACATCCCAAATGAGGCATTGTACTCTATGATGGGTCTGATGAGTGACGAGTAAAGGGGCACTATAACCTCTTTTTTTCTAGATGTGAACCCTTTAGTAATTAGATGGGCCACAGAGAAGGATTTCCTAACTACTTTGGCAATATGATTGTCAAGGGAGAGATTACTATCTACCTGGGTCCCCAGATTTCTTATTACCTCTTCTGTATTAAGGAGGCTGCCACCTATTTGATAATTTGTGGGTGTTTTGTTTTTCCCAAATGGGATGGTATGCATATGTTGGCATTTAGCTTGAGGCCATGACTTTGACACCAGGTGTCCATCTCAGTAAGGCCCTTTTGGAGGATGTCCGTGTCGGCCTGAGTGTCAATTATGGCTCCCAGTTTTCAGTCTTCGGTGAACTTGGTTAGCCATAGTCCTCCTGTGTTTGCCTGTACTTCTGAGAAGTATATGCCGAACAGTAGGAGTCCCAGGACCGAGACTTGTGGGACAACACTTGTGACTGGTTTAGAGTCAAACCTGGAGTCCGCTATTCTTACCGTTTGAGTTCTGTCTGTAAGCCAGTTGGCAACCCATCTTGTGATATAGGGATTTATGTTCAGACTGGTGAGTTTTTCTGTAATACCCGAGTGGGGAATGGTGTCAAAAGCCTTGGTGAGGTCAAGGTAGGCTGTGTGAACCACCTTTCCTTCATCTGTGGCCTTTGGTGACTGTCTTGAAGAAGTTAACCAGGTTTAGTAGGCATGATCTGCCCTTAACAAAGCTGAACTGGGTCAGGTCAAGTGTTTGGAGGTTCCTAATGTCTTTGTTAATAAGTTCCATGATGATGCACTCCATAGCCTTGCAGATCAGGCTAGTCAGGCTTATGGGGCGATAGTTACCAGGGTCAGTTGTGGCCCCTCCTTTGTGGAATAACCATTGCTGTGCACCATTCTATGGGCACATAGCCTGAACTGAGGTTGAGCAGTGTGCTTTGGTGGGGGGGTTAGTTTGTTCTGTAGTTCATGCAAGATGCAGCCTGGGACACCATCTGGCCCCATTGATGCTGTGTTTTTGGCTTTTGAAAGGGCTGTTTTCACCTGTGCATCTGTGATTTCCAGGTTACTACACTTTTCCAGTATTGTTGTGGGCCATTTTAGGGGTGGGGGGTGAAGTTTGCACTGAATCTATCTGCCAGAATGTTGGCAATATCAGTAAGTTCAGTTTATTTTGTGCTATTTTGCACTAGCTCAGTGCATATCTGTGAGTTTCCACTTGGATTTTTAACATAGCTAAAGAAGGCTTTGTGGTTATCTTTTGAATCCTTGGCTATTTTTCTTTCGAAGTTAACCTTGGATGATTTTATGAGGGGTCTTAGTTTCTTACTGATACTGATCATGGATGTCTTTCCTTCTTGGGATTTGCTTTTTTTCTGAACTAGTTTCCTCCTTTTATTGTATAGCTTGTTTATGGCAGGAGTCCACCAGACTGGTTTCCTTCTCTTAGAGGAGTGAGTCTTGGTTTTGCTAGGAATGGCATGATCCATGCATCCTTGTAGGTGCTCATAGAGTGCATTTGTAAAGGTTTCTGCATTTTGGGCAGCATTATCCTTTAAGTAAGGTGAAGTTTGCTTTAGAAAAGTTTTTTACTGTGGTTTCCTTAGTTGGGGGTGGTAGTGGGGTGTGGACATCCAGAGTGATTAGTTTATGGTCTGATCTAACCAGTGATGGGTTGACCTCTGGTGTGGAACACATGTCGCCTGTGTTGGTGATGACCAGGTCCAATATGTTTTCACCTCTTGTAGGGGAGTTTACCAGCTGATCCAGGGCATTTGAGTTGATGAACTCCAGGAAGCGCTGGGCCTGGGAGTTTGTACTCGAGTAGTTTTCCCAGTTAATGATAGGGTAATTGAAATTGCCCAATATCATGGTGTTCGGTAGGACCTTCATGTTTTATAGTGTCTCCAGAAAGGAGGAGTGGTGGTCCTGGGTCATGGAGGGTGATTTGTAGCAGGCCACAATTTACATTGCAGATTTGCAATGTTAGTTGCACATGGATGATCTCAGAGGTATCATGCTGCGCCACTAACCTGGAGGTGTAGGTATCCTTGATGACTATGGATATACCCCCCTCCTTTTGTGTTTTGTCCCATGTTCTGTGGCCGAAACATGTGGTATGAGTTGTATTCCGGTAGTGCTGATGTGCTCTTTGGAGCCTTGAACCAGGTTTCAGTTACTGCACAGATGTCGACAAACTCCATACTGAGGAGTGCTTTGAGCATGTGCATTTTGAGATTTAAACTCCTTGAGTAGCATAACCCTCATTTTTTTGTTAATTGTGCTGTTTACAGAGGTGGGTTTGACTTTTGAGCCTTGCCTAAAAAAGGCACTATGGGGGTAGCAAGATCCTTGGCCAGTATTCGAAAGCCAAGGGGTGACAGGTGCAAGCCGTCACTTGCGAAGCAAATCGGCTTGTCGAGCATGTCGTCCTAGTCTGACAGACACTGGATCCCCTTTGAATGACACCAGAAGCTTAGCCAATTGTTGAAATTGATCATTTTTTTCTTTATACTGAGTTATCATTCTTGGTGAGGGCTGGATGCTGCTCAGGGTCAGGGTCATATCCGCCTGCGCTACATGATCAGAGAGCTCTTCCATGTCTCTTTTCATGCAGTCAAGGGAGGTACATCTCAGGTCATTCACACCAACATGAACAATGACAGAGTCATATTTGTACTTGTTCTGTAGTGACCTAAGTGCTTGTGTTATGTGGAGGATTCTGACTCCTGACAGGCAGCTAACAGTAACCTTCTCCTTGTCCAGCCTATTGAGTGGGACATCAGTGAGACTGACTATAGGGTCACCTATTACTAGTATGTTAGGCATGTTATTTTGCCTTAAGGATTTAGACTAATCACAAATGGTAGTTACAGCAGCTGAGGTTTCAGAAACTGTGTGTGGGTACTGAGGGACTAAGAAACACTACAGCACAATATGGGAGTTGAAATAAAAATAATGGAGGACAGTAGAGATAAACCTAGAAGGTAAATCAATAAGCAGCAAGGGATGGGGGAGGGTTGCTTTTGTCCTGGTGTTGTGCTACACTAGACTACGTAGTCCATTTAGGGAATACAATTGTATCCAAATTAGGGACTACCTACATTGTTACAAAGTTTTTCCCTTTCTTTTGGGTGTAGATTTTTGTTCCCTTTAGGGACTCTTTCTAGTTGCAGGTTCAGGGTCTTTGCTTTAAGGGAGGTAACCACAAGCAAAAGGGCATCTGCACGATGGACTTAACTACGTTGTTACAGAGCTTTTCCCTTTCATTTGAGTGTTGATTTGTATTCCCTTCAGAGAGTCTTGTAGTTGCAATAACTGTGATAAGACCTCCTCTTCCTTTGGACTCATTGCTGCAGAAAAAAAGCTTTAGAAAAATTGTATTTCTAATTATTGTCCCCTTTCCATAAAATTTAGGCCAATTACAGAATACTCACCTTTCAGAAAAAAAATGGTGGGCCATCTTTAAGATACATTCAAATGTTCCTTCTTACAGGACAAACGGCAATACTGTGTATCAATACAGACTTGCAGCTCACAAAAACAAAGCATCACCATTGTAAGTTTGTTAATAGTCTTAATTCCCATCTAACTGGATAATCAGGATACAGTTTACTTTGTGTGGTCTTACATATACCCCACCCTTTACTGTCCTATTAATGGTCTTAAATACAACCTTCCTAACTATTATATAAAGACACACTGTTCTAAAAATTAACAGCAAAATTATGACAAACTCCCATACTGGTAGAAAAGTAAGATTAATTCCCACACTGGTTGTCACATGTATGGAAATTTCTGCAACAAATACTGCAGCAAAAAAAAAAATAGATCTTAAATATTTCACTATTTTCTGAATGAAACCAGCCATTATTTATTAGCTCTGCAAATAATACTGCCTTGCAAGGTCACTTGGGTTGACTTCTGTGAATATTATGGGTTATCATCTAAGCACCCCCTTTTTAGGAAAGGCTGGTAATATCAATGAAAACAGTTGTTCTGCCTGCCCTATTATATTTTGTATCAGTGCATTCTGTATTGCTGAGTTTTGTATGTACTGTAGTCCCCTGCTGAACTTTTTTACCTGTTTGGAAATGGAACTTTGAATGTCTAATCACTGCTCCATGTGTTATTATCTAATTGCGCTTGCTACTGCTTATCTGCTTTAAGCTGGATTTCTAGTTTTTTAGTGTGAATTAGTTTGTATACAGCTACAGCATAACTGCATCACTAAATGGTGCTATACACTATATGTCAAGCTGACAATAGCTGGGATATAACCTATCCATAGTGCAATCTTTAGCTTTCTGTATCATAGCAAATAACTACTTGTTTTTGCCAGCAAATGTAACTGTCAGTTGTATCATTTGCAAGGGTCAACTGTCAAAATATTTAGTCAATTTACCCAACAGCTAGCCTTACTGTCTGCTAAAATATTTATTTATTTTTGACATATTTATTTAATTGCCTAACATCTAGCCATACTGTGTACACTCTCACCTGCTTTCCTGCTGACTCTTCTCTCATACAATTTCTCTCTCACTCTCCAAACTCTCCTTCAGTCCCTCTCTTGTACTCTCCCCCATCACTTACCTGCCATCTGTCCTAAACCTTTGAGTAACCTTTTATCTTTTTCTTTTTATCAAGAGTCACTCTCATCCCTGTCCTCCACCTTTGCAAGCCAAATAATAAAGAAACACTAAGGAGCCAATAAAAAGGAAACTATTGACTGCATACTAAAGGGAACCACTAACCTATTTTGGCCAAGAGTTCAATCTGCATGCCAGGACTTTATCCACCCACACATTGCATGTATGTATAAACTGACCTGTATACTTAATAATCTATCAGCTATTGTTTTTCCTGGGTTTTGTTTACGGCTCCACATGCATCACCATTGCTCAGGTCTTATCCTTTTTCTCACGTGTTTCGTGATTCTGGCTTTTCCTGCCCACATTTGCCTTCTTGGTTATGTACCTGTACTTTTGGACTGTAGAGGCAATTCTTCTACTGAGCTATTTAAGACCACAGTTCTTTAATTTCACCCTGCCGTCTTATTGCCTTTGTGCTCTCAAGCTTTCTCTCCACTCTATTCCCCTAGTCTAATCCTTTGTATTAAAAGCATTCCTGTCTTTCTATCCTTCATAAAAGCCTCTGCCATTCTTATATTGCTATTAAACTTCCATAAACTTTCCTGTAACATTGCACCCTACTTTACTTACCTGTTTCATTGATTGTTTTTACAGTCATTTCTGCTCGACCTGGGCCAACCCACTTTGTTCACCCTTGCTTCCCTCAGGCTCACTCCATTCCATTACCCTACCCTCATTCCCACCCACCGCAGCTTCAATTGTATTCATTCTTTCCATAACTCCCATCGCTCCACCATCCAATAACAATATACCTCCCTTCTCATTCAATCAACCAATAACTTTTAACACTGCTACCACACCATCATCCAATAATAAAACACTCACCCATTTGATGCAACTTCAAAAACTATCTAGTATCCCCATACCAGTTTATCTACTACATCTTCTACCCATAACTTTTACTAATACTTGCAAACTATCACTAACCAAACCAGCTCACAATATGTCTCCATCTAGTCCAATATGTTCTCCATTTGTACACTTATCTCTCTACTGTGCCCCCTTACCCTTCTACTATGCCTCTTATTTCGATTAACATCCTTACACACAGCTTATACACCTCAAAAAAGCACATCTACAACTGCCATACAATCCTCAGCTCTCTCCAGCTACTCAGACATACCGCCTAGCCTGTACATACTCAACATACTTCTACATACCAAACTAAAACTTCTCCCCTTCCATAAAAGCATCCACAACTATATAGCTATCCCCAGTTGCTTAAAAAGAAACCTCCCACCTTTCACTTACCTGTACAAGCAATCTAATATCGCCCTATGTAGAGATAACTACCCAAACCCAGGATTCATCCCATTAAATACCACCTTCCTAGCTCACATAAATCACTAAATTTGACAACAATCAATTTTCAAAGTATCAGAAACAAAATACCAGAATTCCATGCCTGGATATCCCTGAATTAATCAGACATATTAGCTGCTACCAAAACTTAGCTGAAACCTTACATAAAGGATACAGAATTCCTTCCCCAAATGTATGCCAGTCTACGAGCTGACAGACCCCATTAAAAGAAGAAGGCATTGCTATACTCTTTCCTAACACCTTCACCATTGTCCCATATTCCAATCCTATTCCTCACTTCTCCACAGCCAAAATACTTATATCACACCACAAGCTAAACTGTTCTAACTACCTCTGCATCATAGTCATATACATTCCCCAGGTAACAATATTCCCATTCTAGAAGATATTCTTGACTGGAAATCAAACAATAAAAATAATGAGGCAAATATTCTAGGAGATGTAAACATAAGCTGGATAGATTTCTCAGGTCCATCCCCATCATCTAACATCAACCTCTTCAACTTCAAACAACTGATAACAGATATAACTAGACCCAATAAAAAAGACTCTGGCTCAGTTCTTGACTGGTACAAGTCTCAGACCCAAACAAAATTTCAGCAGCAGGCAGACTTCTTGCAGCATTAGTGACCACCTACCAGAGTACATAATTTGTAAAACCAACCCAATACCTTCCCAACACCAATAGAAAAGTAGACATCTAAGCAACTTTAATCCTACAACTCTTAATGAAAACCTGAGAAACATCAGTTGGAATATAATAAAAGTCCTGCCCCTTGATAAGGCTGAGGTCTTCAACTCCACATTCCTCATCATCTTAAATAAATTAGCCCCAGTAAGACAAAAAAGAGTAAAACCTAAGCATGCCATATGTCTCTCTAAAGCTAACCTGGACCGAAACACTAAAGGTGGAGGTGCGACCATATTTATTAAGGACATCCACACCTCCAGGCTAGTTGCTCAGCATAATGCATCCAAGATTTTCCAGGTGCAACTAACTCTGGGCAAGACCGCAATCCAAATTGTAACTTGCTATAGATCCCCTACCATGCCCCAGGATTCCCACTCCTCATTTCTTGATACACTAAAAATATTAGGGTACAACCCAACACCCTAATAATGGGTGATTTCAACTACCCCACCATTAACTGGGAAAACTACTCATGTACCAAATCTTTTGCTCAACCTTTTCTGGAATTCATAAATTCCAACGCCTTGGATCAACTTATCCACACCCCCACCAGGGGCAGCAATATCCTACACCTGGTCATTACCAACATGGGTGATCAGTGTTCCACACCAGAGATCAATTCCTTGTTGGTCAGATCTGACCACAAGCTAATCAGCCTAGGCATCCACATCCCACCCCCAGCCCCCACTAGAGAAACCACCATAAAAATTTCTCCAAAGCCAACTTCACACTTCTTAAGACAGAAGTGTCAAACTTCACGACATCCATGCAGACGGACAATAGAGGTACTACTGCTGAATCCTACACAAATGCACTTTATAAGCATTTACATGAGTGCATGGATCGTGCTATCCCTAACAGAACCAAGATGCTATCCTCCAAAAAAAAGGAAGCCAATCTGGTGGTCCCCTTCCATAAACAAACTCTACAACAGGAGAAAGAAACTGTTGCAAAAAAGAGTAAAATCCCATGACTGGAAGAACTCCCTGGTCAGCCTCAGTAAGAAGCTGAGATCCCTCATAAAGTCCTCCAAAGCTAGTTATGAAAACAAAATTGCCACTGATTCTAAAGACAACCACAAAGCATTCTATAGCTATGTCAGGAATCTCAATGGCAACACTCAGATCTGCTCTGACTTACAGCACAATGGCACTATATACAGACCCAACTGATATTGTCAATATTCTGTCAGATAGGTTCAGTGCTAACCTTACCCTCCCACCCCAGAAAGGGCCCATCTCTATACCGGAAGAATGCAAATTTCCTGTAATCACGGCTGCACAGGTAAAAATCACACTCTCCAAAGCCAAGAACACAGCATCCATGGGACCTGACAACATCCCAGGCTGCGTTCTACATGAACTACATAATTAATTGGCACCCCACCTAAGCACCATGTTCAATCATAGCCTCACCTCAGGTTTGTGCCCACTGAATGGCACACAGTGATGATTATCCCACTCCACAAAGGGGGGAGCCTCCACGGACTCTGGGAACTACTACACCATTAGCCTAACGAGCCTGGACTGCAAGGCCATGAAATGTATCATTATGGAACTTATAAACAAAGACATTGGTAATCTCCAAACTCTGGACCCCACCCAGTTCGGGTTTGTAAAAGTCAGATCATGTCTCCTAAACCTGATTGACGTCTTTGAAGCAGACACCAAAGCTGTAGATGAGGGTAAGGTGGTGTACACAGCCTATCTAGATCTTGCCAAGGCTTTTGACACCATCCCCCACTCTGGAATTATAGATACACTGACTAAACTAGGTATAAATCCGTATGTCACAAGATGGGTTGCCAACTGGCTCACTGACAGAACCCACACTATGAAAGTAGCAGACTACAAATCCGACTTCAGAGTAGTGACAAGTGGAGTACCACAGGGTTCAGTCCTGGATCCTCTCCTGTTTGGTATCTACTTTTCTGAAGTACAGGCTAACACAGAAGGTCTTTGGCTAACGAACTTCGCAGATGATTGCAAACTAGGAGCCATAATTGAAACTCCAAACAATGTGGACATCCTACAAAAGGGTCTCACTGAGACAGATGCCTGGTGTCAAAGCCATGGCCTCAGGCTCAATGCCAAAAAGTGCATTGTCATCCCCTTTAGTAAAAACTCTGTACCCATGAGCTACCATATAGGTGGTAGTCCACTTAACACCGAAAGTGTGATAAGAGATCTTGGGGCACAGGTGGACAGTAGTCTTTCCTTTGATAATCACATTGCCACAGTAGTCAGGAAATCCTTCTACGTGGCACACCTCATCACAAAAGAATTCTTATCCAGGAAAAAAGAGGTCAATGTTCCCCTCTACTCGTCACTCATTAGATCTATTATAGAGTACAGCACCCCTTTTGGTATGTACCTCACAAGACATCTACAACTACTGGAAAGGCTGCAGAAATACCTCATAAAGAGGTTTACTGGCCTCAAACAGATGCCTTATGCAGACCGTCTCAAAAAACTCCAGTTTTACTCCATTGCATATCACATACTCAGAGGCGACCTCTGCCTAACAAACAAAGCCTTGTCAAACCCAGAGCTGTTGGACATGCTCCACTTAAAGAAATCCCAATTCCTCCGAGCTACACAGTCTAGGGACCTAAACCTTGTCACCACAATAAACAGAACATGCTGGAGGGATAGATTCCTGTCCCAGAGACTTCCCATACTCTGGAACAAACTTACCTATCTATATCAAACAAAGCTCCTCATTAGCACTCTTCAAGAAAAATCTTGATGATTGGATGGGAAATATGAAATTCACCCCGGGGATCACCTCTGTGGCTCTACTCAACACGGGCACAGGAAAATTATTTTCTTGGGTGGTGAAAGCCAGGGTACCTTTTTGGCTAGGCTTGTATAGGCCCTAGGGTCGAAAGTCTAGTACCTACCTATGAACCTATGAACCAAGGGAATCATGACTGCCAGGGATAAAATATGAAAAAAATAGCATAAGTACAATAACCCCACTTATCTCCTACAATTTAGGCAACTTCATAATCAACCAAAGTGCCTAGTCACAATTGACAGAAAATAATATCATTTAAGTCTCCAAAAAAATCACAAACAAAATCCAAAGAAATTTTGGTACTCCAACTCATCTATAATCAACCCTGGTACCAAAAACAACCCTTGCTCCCAAAACAACCCTTGCCCATTCCCCGAGAAAACTGCCAGTGAAATAGCCACCCTCTTCAACTCACATTTCATCATCACAATAGTTAAACTTACCACTACCTTTCTACAAACTAATTCTAATACCAGCTCTCATCCACAAACAACTCCTTTGCAGGATCCTACTACAGCCCCCCCCCCCCACTCTCCTTTTCTTTCTCCCCTATACCCATAGCTACTATAACGAAACTTCTCCTCAAACTGAAACCTGGCTCCACCGTCCCTGAAACTTGGCCCCTGAATACCTGCAAATGTCAGCTACATCCATTGCCTATCTCATTAGCATACTTTTTAATAGATCCCTCCAAAAGTCATCTTCCAACTATCTGGAAAAAAGCATATATTCCTCCTCTCCATAAAGGTGATAATAATACAAACATTTCTAATTTCTCACCAATTGCTATTCTCTCCCCTCTCTCTAAAATCCCTGAAAATGTATCCATTATGAACTTGTGAACTATCTACTACTAAACCAGCTCTTCTCCCCAACTCAACTGGTTTAAGCCAGGTCACAGCACTACTACTGCTCTGATTTCCTTCATGGATGCAGTCAATCAAGCTAGAAACACTGGCAACTTTGTATTCTCACTCTTTCTCAGCCCCTCAAAAGCTGTTGATACAGTATCCCATCTTCTACTCCTCAGTAAACTCTCCACCCTACGTATCCTCCCCCAACTCTAAACTGGTTCAACAACTACCTAAAAGCAGAAAACGATCTACTAGATGGCTCAACTGTTTCTCTCCATTCCTAGAATCTTTCAAAGTTGTTCCCCAGGGCTTCATCTTAGGACCCCCTTCTTTTCAGTATTTTTATAAATGACTTCCATTGCACCGTTAGCAATGGATCACTTGTACAATATGCAGATGATTCAACCATTATTTGATCTGCTAAATCAACAACTGAACTTCTGCAAATAACCTAGAATGCTTTTACTGCTATTGCAATGTGGATGGCCAATAATCACCTAGCCTAACAAAACCAAATTGTTAATATATACTCCTATGAAAAACCTCTCTGTTAACAAGTCAGATTTCACCATTCATTTTCAAAGTAACAGCACCATATAGGTTGTCTCCCACACTAAATTACCAGGAGTTAATCTTGATGATAACCTAACATTTGACCTCCACATCCACAATAATATAAAAATAAAATCAAAAACTAGGCATGCTCTACAGACATAAATACTTTATTAACTGCTGTACTAAGTGTACTCTTACCTCAACCTTTCTTCTACATTTTCTTCTGTATGGTGCTCCTCCCCTTACCAATATCCAGTCCTCCCTAAAACCCAATCTTGAGTCCTGCTACAACAAGGTCACTAAGTTTGTAGCCAACGAAAAACACTCTTCATA
This sequence comes from Protopterus annectens, assembly GCF_019279795.1. NCBI lineage: Eukaryota > Metazoa > Chordata > Ceratodontiformes > Protopteridae > Protopterus > Protopterus annectens. The sequence continues at coordinate 1,119,651,125 of NC_056728.1, forward strand.
TCACTGCATTTCTCTACAAGTGCTTAACTGGCTTGAAATTCCACATTATCTAATCTACCTACAACTAATCACAACACACAAAATCATTTACAAACTCCCAGATTGCCCAGCCTTTTCTTCTATTTTAATCCACTACCACCCAAACAGGCCACTCAGATCTGAAAATTAACTCCTCCTCCGAGTAGACAAACCAAAACTCTCAGCTGCTTTATTCCTTCTCTATTGCCAAGCTATAGAATTCTCTCCCAAAAGCTATCAGAACCTCCAGCAATATCTCCTCCTTCAAAACATTTCTGCAGTAACACCTCTCCACCCTATAGCAATGCAGATGTCTCAGTTTTCTTCCATCTATAACCTGGCTTCCCACATCCTAAGTCATGTTTACCTTAATTTTGCATCCTGTACTTTTCAAATCTTCCTTGTCACTACTTAAAAAACACATATGATTCATCTCCTCTTGCCTTACTATCTGTCCTTGCCTTACTATCTATTTATGCCTAACTATTTAGTAATAAATCAATTCCACTCTCCCCTGCACCATTTATGCTGGCTGTTACTCGAGTACCTTGTAAATATTTCTATGTGACTGCTTTTAACAATATATTAGCTCTAAATGTATAATAATATGATTACTTGGTTAGTATGTACCACTAAACTATATTAATCTGTACATATTGTATGTTTATATGCTTACTATTTCTGTTTCTGTTTAATACTATTCTGTTTTTGCTTATACTGCTTGTATGTACCATCCATTTTGAATTTTATGTAATGTTATACTAACTGCTTTGGGAACCTTTTCTTCCTGGGCCTCCACTGAAAATTGGTTCTTTAGGCCCAGTGGACTTTCCCGGTAAACAAATGCCAATAAATAATAAATAAATAATCTATCACTGAAAAATATATTGCCAGGGAAAATGATGAAATGCTATCAATTTCATGTTACTCTTTGTATTTTTGTGTATTAACTAAGTGTTATCTTTATAATTCTGTGTAAATTTTATTTTGAAACAGAACTCTCCCTCACTGATGTAGTCCTCATTCTGGGCTGCATTATGCTGATCATGAATGTGCTTAGCTTTATTTGTATAACTCTATAAAAAAAAACTACTTACACTGATGTCTCATACTTTAATGTATGTAATCCTATAAGAAAAACTCATCAACATTCATGTAATTTCTTATGCTGTGATGTACCACATTTTAACATAGTGTAAACAAATCGTATTTAGGCACCCACGTCATGACAGAAATGGGTCTTAGGACCTGTTAACTTGCTAAGTAATGAATGAATAAATAAAGTGAAATGGCTGATTGTATCACACAGGCATCAACTGACAAATAAGAACCATGTTCTCATCACAGTACGCTTACCTTAATGTGTTCTGGAGTTAAGAGAGTGATGTGATATATTTATGCATATTGTTATAACAGGACAGAGATGACTTGGTTCATTTCAGTTTGGACATTGTTTGTATATCGAGCTGATTATTCATTCTTTGACCGCTAGCAGATTTATCCCATTTAGAGTGGTGCAGAGCAGCAGGAAATTCTCCCCACCACCAAGCCAAGACTGGGTACTAGTCATATTGTTTTCATATATGGACAAGGAACATAGACGATTTTTATTTATATTTGGGGCCTGTGGCTTTGCTTAATTATTTCAACAGAAGGTGCAGCAGCAGTTTATTTTTGGGTAGTGCAGTGTCTCAGGCTATTATCCCAATAAATCAAACTACCTTGAAAACAACTAGTGGAAAGCAAATAGCTTCTATGCATCATACAAAAGACAAGGCCTTTTACAGCTAAAGCTGACCTCAGTTATCAGTAACTGTAAAAGTAGCCAAAATCTGCTCCTGTCCAGCAGCCAGCTGAGGCTATCAGTATGTTCAAAAGGGTCTATGTTATATATTCAAACGTCCTAAATGTCGAATACCATATGGTCGAGACCATATGTTCGACATTCAGAAGTTCGAATATATAATAAAAAAAAAAAAAGAAAGAAAAACACACCTTAACAGTGCAAGTAGGGGGGCACCCCTGACACCCCCTACTTAAAAATATTAACTCCAACACCCACTTCAGTGCAGAAAAGGGAAATTCTCCCATTCTGCACCATACGGCACTGTTAAAAGTCAATCTTTGAGCACTTGAAATGTCGTTCATATGGTCTCGACCATATGATGTTCGACATTTCCAATGTTCGAAGATTTGACATAGACCCATTCAAAACAGAAACAATTCAGAACCTGATCCCACTTAAGCATTATACTGTTCCATTGCCATTCTGTAAGAATTCAATGCGTCATTTTATGTATATGAATGCACTTTTTCTGTTCTAAATTCATAGTGTATGTACAGTCAAGCATTCAAAGTTATTTTAGAGGCTTATCCACAATGATAAATTGTGTCTTCATCTTAACAAACAGCAATAATATGTAGTTAAATGGAAAAAAGGGGTGGGGATGTTTCACTTGCATAAAGTCAAAACAGAATTGCTTCTCTGTTGATGAGGAATCGTATACATGAGACAAGGGTAGTATTTAACCAAGAGGTCAGAAAAATAACAAGCTATAAAGGGTTTTGACAAATTTGGCCCATCTAGATTTGTTGTGAAATTTATAAATATGGCCTATGACTGTGCATGTCTACTATATGATGAAAGCCACTCATCAGTACCCTACACAACTGCAAACATGACCAAGTACCCTGGAGTACCTGCATACAATACTGTGTATCTGGAATAGCAATGGTAAGGATGTAAATGTGTCCTTCAATATCATTCTTGATTCACAAATACATGAATGACAAATATAGTCTGTGCAGGACATGGATAGTTCTATGACTGTGGTTGTGGAGAGGTCACACCATATATAGAGCCAAGCACATGTCCCTATAAATGTGACTCAATGTTTAGTATAACATAGCCAAGCAACAGCATAATTTTTAACAGGAAGAAAATGGTTCAAACTCAAGTTATGGAATGTAAAGTATACTCTACAGATATCCTCTACAGATATGTGCACTGCATACAAGTACAGTGCATCTATGCTGCTCTCAGAGGAGTGAAAACAAACATCTCCTACCACTGGGAATGAAGTCTGCTTCAGATCCCTTCATTAAAATATAGTAAATAAGACTTTTCTACAGTTAGTTGAAAAGTTTATGAATTGCCCCAGTCACGTCTGGTAGTAATAGCAGATGGGGTGGTCTGCACTAATTCCATAAGAAAGATTTGGTGTACTTAAGCTGTACAGATTCACAGCGTATAATGGAGTATATGCAGCCAGAAGTCTGACATCTGAACATTATTGAAGCACAGCCAAATGCAGCCTATCTGCTGTTTTGTGCGAACACATCCTTACCTGGCACCTGAATTATGTATGCTTTGTGTTATGCATACCTTCACTTCTGACAGCAGGCTGTGATTTCCTTGGGGCATGTAGACACAGCTGGTGGTTTTGTAGTAGTAATGAAAGGCTGCCAACATTCCTACTTGCAGTAATCCTAATACAGAAATAAAGCTCTGTTGCACTCAAGTTCAACTCCAGGTTTATTTAAGTGCCTAAGCCCAAGCATTGTACAAATAACATAAAATAAAATTAGGAAGGTCAGTCAAATATGTACTGCAAACCAGCTCAGTGAAGGAAGTATACTGCTCAGCAAACTAGCTCAATGAAGGAAATGCTGAACAATATATTTGTAAATGTTCAGTAATTATGATTTTCTAAAATCAAAATCCAGCATCAGGGAAGATATTGCAATACTTAAAGACTCACAACTGGTACATCTGTTTAGCCTTTGTTTGTTTTGAATGCATATATAATGATCACATGCCATGCTGACTGCAGCAATGAACATTTACAGTGCACAATAGCATAAAACCTTCAGTGTGGGTAATGTATGTTAGATTGCTCCAAAGTATGCATGCATGTGTGTTGTGTGTGTGTGTGTGTGTGTGTGTGTGTGTGTGTGTGTGTGTGTGTGTGCACGCGCACCTGGGTCTATGCACACTCCACTTCACTGTTCATTGTGGTGGAGGGCTGTGTGTTTATACATCCAATCATTATGGCAGCTCTTGTCTATGAATCACACTGAGATCAGGATGATATACAAACCACAGAAATTTCATACTCTTACACCACAGTGTACAACAAAGATTTTGTGACCCTATGCAACAATAAATATATATATATATATATATATATATATATATATATATATATATATATATATATATATATATATATATATATATATATATACATACATATATACATACATACATACATATTTTATTAGGGTCGAAAGTACATGCTTATTAACAGAAGAGAATGAAGTAAATACATTATAACTGAATCTGATCAAAAATTATTGTATTCCAAGCGCTTCATATTGAGTCATGGATGTAGCCAGATTTACACATTCAGTGGAATCATGGTGTGTAGATCTTTTTTTTTTCCATAGCATAGCATTTTGTTCAGCTTATTATCATATTACATCATCTAATGTTATAGCAGGTTTTAGCCAGTCTGAAGAAATAATGTCAAAATCCATGTAATAGTCTGTTTTTGATCAAGTGATTAAGACTCCAAACAGCTTAGTGTTTTAATCAGGGTAAATCTGGAAAAACAGGAATTGTAAATGAAATAAAAAGGTAAATGCTAGCCCAGTAAAGTAAACAGCTGTTTAACTGGTTAATTCTAATGTGAAATGCATTACATACTAGTTATCCAGTTATGAAAGTGTAATATATGATCATTTTACTTTGCATTCTAAATCTGTAAATAAACAATGTACACCATCCATCAACCTAAAGGAAACCTTTTTTATTGACTCTGATAGTTTTGACATGCATCTAAGTCAAGCACTAGTGTTCATGTTATGTAGTCTGATAAATGGTAACTTGCTGATCAGCAGTCCTCTAAAATAATCAGTATCTCAGAAGCTTTGCTGCAGTTAAGTTTGTGAAGGATGTGAGCATGCCCTTTGTGAGTGTATGGTACAAATTTGTCCTTATTTGGTGGAAAGAAAGTCAAATAGCTGAATCTAGTCAGTGCAGTATGGATAATGTATCACTGATTTTTTCTTGGTTGCTGTTAATTATAGTTTAATTGTCATGGCTGAGATTTTTTTATTTGTTGTTCCACCCTTCCCCCTTGCATGCCCCTCTCAGGCAACAAGTGAAATTCTGCTTTCACTGACCAGGATCTCCAGTGTCCAGGTCATCAATCAATCTCTGGTCATCCAGTTCACAACCAGAACTTATCTGTCCCTTGGAGATGGCTTCAGAAAACTGCATCTATCCTGATTTTAGTACGGTTAATGTCACAGTCTGCATAAGATGGAGAATCATTAGAGAAAATGAATTAACAAAGTAAAATGATTGTGGGGAATTTCAGGACAAATCCACTACATTTTCTTGAATAACTTTCATCTGTTTTTCACTGAAGGACATTCACTGTATTCTGGTTCATTAAACTAGACAAGATCTATACATTTAGTAGAACTAGTGGGGTTCGACACATATCTGTAGATTAGAGTCTGCGGGTAATTTCCATATCTTTCTAGTTCTCAGAAAATTATATTATGGAGGTTAGATAGCATGCAAAGTATTCTAGTGAATGCAACAAATATCAAAATAAGAAGGCTGCATGACCTCATTTTAAATGTTCCATCTCATATACATAAACTCTTATACTCTTACACTCAACCCTCTCTAAAACCGTCCCTCCTTTTTGCTTCCTTCTCCAACTACTCTTCAAAAACCTCCAAGCAATTTTTAAAGCTCCAATTTCCTATCCTCCCTACTTAGCTTTCTCCTCCTCTTATCCTTCCATGCTTATTGCCTTATTAAACTGCTTTTGATCTCTGTTTAACAATACTGTTTATACAGTTACAGGATGTATTCTACACTTAAAATTAATCTGCTAATCATCTATCTTGTTCCTCTCTTACACGATCTAGGTGTTTTTACCACTGGTTCAGCCCTATACCACCCTGCAAGCTCTGTCATATTTTTGGCCTCTGACAAGTGTGTTTTCCAAGGACTCCCTGGAACCCTGAACTATCATTAATGCCCATAAACTGCGAAGCAATTACATATGTTTAAGCTTACTGTGTTGTAATTATTTGTTTTTTTATCAGCTCCCAACCCACCAGACCTCGCAGTCCCCTTCTTACTTTCATGGTCCCTGCCCAAATATATATTTTGCCGCTTCCGCTAGCTGGCCCTTACTGTCCACTTCTCCAGTAGTAGAAGCAACTGTGCCTTGGGCCACTTTACCCATTCTCCTACACTGCTTTTTTCTTACCAAACCAAAAGGTTTTATTTTCTCCTTTCCATATCTTTAACTTATAATTACTCCCTTGGCCCCCACTAAGTCATTTTCTTGCATTGATATTTACAATTAAAACCTTACCCTAACTAGTGTTCTCTTTATCAGAGTTATAGCTTAAAATTTACCCAAACTTCAGTTTAACTGATTGTGTTTGCTGTGCCATCCATTTTGACTCAGGTGTAACCCTGGTCTGTTCACCCTCCCTATGCTCAGGCTCACTCCACTCCTCTACCCTACCCCCTTTCCCACACACCCCTGCTTTCCTTAGATTTATACTTACCTTAACCACTCCTTACATGACCTCACACCCTGAACAGCAAATCACAGATTAGTACCTCACATCCCTAGAGAAAATCACAGCTTAATACCACACACCCCTGACATAAAATAGCTTTAGTACATCCCTCCTCTCTTTTCTCCCCTGCTAGCTTCTCCTTAGCACCCTTCCTTGCAGCCCCACACACATATTGTCATCATTTCATCCTACAGACCAAACTGCTCTGGCCCTTTAACTCTCTCTCTTATCACATTTCTCATCTCCATTGTATTTTTAAACAGCTGTTCTCTTGTCAATCCTTCAAATCCAACACTCTCCTCCCCCCAGAACATCCTTGTCTACTCTACCCCACATATCACTACCCTTTCACTTACATCACCCAGTCTTCACATTAACTGGTCTATCATCAGAAGTGCTCCATTACCATGATCTTAATAAAACCTATCATCTTTATCTCACCCTTATTACCCTTACTAATCCTAACTCTGCACATGAGTTCCTATCACTCCTATCATCTCTTTCTCTACCACTCTCCAACTTTGCCTACCTCACAGACTCACCAACACTAGGAACACTGTTCACATCCCCCCTTAATTATTCAATGCTTATACATCACTACTCTTCTCTTTCAAATACTTTTATCCCATAGCCTATCCCTCTCTGCTGATGAGCAATACAAACTTTTCTCTAAACTAAAATTCCTCACGCACCACTATCTTTCCCTTATTAAGCTCCAATCTGATATACACCCAAACCCAGGCCCCTCTCACTCAACTACCTCTGATCCAATTAATCCCCCTAAGATACCTACTATCTCCCACATCTCTCCACTAAAAGGATGTAGCTCTGACCTACTTGTACTACAGTTCAATCTTAAAAGCCTTCTTAACAATGTTCATGAATTCCATGCAGCCCAGGCCCTGTACTCCCCTGACATAGCCATAAGTACTAAAACCTGGCTCAAGCCACACATGAAAACTGAATAATTACTTCCTGCTGGCTACAGTCTCATCAGAAAAGATAGATTATCCAAATGTGGTGGTGGTATTGCTATAATGTTTAAGGACCATCTAAATCTAGTTCAACTCACCACTTCTCCACCACAACTTCCCATAGTTGAAATCTTACCTACATGCCTGCATATCAACCCTCAAGAATCCATTATTATAATAGCTATCTACCATCCCCCTGAAAATAACCTCACACTCATTGATAGACATCCTAGAATGGGCCTTCCCCACTTTTTCTCATGAAACTATAATGCTTAGTGACTTTAATCTTGATTGGCTTACCTATACCTCCAACACCCCTATAAACTTCATTAACCTATATGACTCCACCCAAAATATCTCCCAGCTGACACGCATTGACATAGTTACCAACAAGCATTCTTTACTTGACTGGATCTTAACAAATAAATCCAAAAACAGCTATGTCACAGGATGCCTCCCTGATTCCCTAAGTGACCACTGCCCAACCTGTCTAATTAGAAAACACATCCAGAGTATCAACAAGTTTACATATCGATATGTTAGCAATAAAAAAAGAGTTTTCCCACTCTCTATTCTATACCTCTTAAGTGAACATGACTGGTCTCCTCTAAAAACCCGACAACTGGATCTTGTAGTACAGTATTTCAATAATACCTTCCTGCAAATACTCAAGAACTTTGTTCCGATCAGGAAAATTTGTACTAAGTCCAAACAACTTCCCTACCTATCTAAAGACACTGTTCTTCTTCTTAAACAACAGGATAAAGCTTGGACCCCTTATCACAAAAACAAAAATAATATCAATCTTGCCTCCTAGAAACAGGTCAGAAATTTAGCCAAAAAACAAATAAAACAAGACAAAAAGACTTACATCCAAACATGCCAACTAAAATACCAAAACAATCCACAAAGATTTTGGCAAACAATCAGTCTCCTTCTTAACCCTAAAAAAACAACCACTCCAGCCCCAACAACTACTTCCTCTACAGCCTGCATAGCTGCCCGATTCAATACCCACTTTATCTCCTCTATTACCTCATTACTTAGCAATACTACCAATTCCACACTCTGCATACAACCCTCCCCCACAGACCCCAATACTTCTCCTTTGTATCTTAGACCAATTCAAACTAACTATATACAGAACCTCCTTACTAAAATAAAACCATGTACTTTTGCTGCAGATCAGCTACCAGGTGAATTCCTAATAATTGTTGCTGCATCCATCTCTTACCTTATATCTATTCTTATTAATCACTCTATCTCCGAACAGTATGTCCCTTCTCTTTGGAAAATATCCCATATCATATCCTTCCATAAAGGAGGTTCCACTCCTGACCTTTCTAACTATAGACCTAAAGCGATTCTTTCCCCACTTGCCAAAATCTTAGAAAAATTTCTACATAAACAGATATTAGACTCCCTCCTAAATAATAACCTATTATCCAATATTCAGCATGACTTTCACCCCAAACATAGTACTAATACCGCACTCATAAGTTTTACCAGTACTGTAAATCTCCTTAAAAACAAAAAACACCTAGTCTCAGCTACCTTCCTTGATATGTCAAAAGCATTTGACACAGTATCTCATCAAATTCTTCTCCACAAACTTGCCACTCTTAATTTCACCTCTGAAGCCTTATGCTGGTTTTACAGTAATCTCTCTAACTGTAAACAAGTTACCTTATGGGAAAATAAGCTTTCTTTGCTATCACCCATTAGTGTTGGCGTCGCACTAGGCTCAATCCTGGGCCGGCTTCTCTTTATTATTTTTACAAATGATCTTTATTCTGCAGCTAAACCTGCCACTATCATTCAATATGCAGATGATGCTTCCCTTGTCTGCTCTGCCCCACCTTAAACAAACTCCAAGAAAAAACCCAGGCTCCCCTTCATAGCAGTGAAACATACCTATCAGACCACTAACTCATCTTAAACCCAAACAAAACCAAACTTATGGTATTCTCCAATTCCATTAAAAAAAACACACCGACACATCTATCTATCTTTACCTTCAACGGCACTATAATTGAACTCATGGAACACATAAACTCCTCTGTGTTACCCTAGACAGCAGCTTAAAATTTGACAGACATATTGCTTTAACAATCAAAAAAGTTCATCTAAAACTTGGTGCACTATATAGGGCTAAACCATTTCTAACCAATCATGCCAGAATTACTACAGCCAGAACTTACCTAATATCCACCTTCTCTACTGCTCACAAGTTTTTACAAACCTTTGTAAATCTGACTTAAATAACCTTGAATCTTGTTATCTTAAAATAGCTAAATTTGCTGCAAACCTCCCCCATAGAGCTCATCATTGTACTACTCTACATCAACTCAACTGGATTGAACTCCCTAACTTACTAATCCTCAACTAGTTGACAATAGGCCACTCTTTTATTCTTAAGCAGGGGTCCTCAAACTACGGCTGGATACGGCCCTCCAAGTCTTTACCATGGCCCTCCAAGTCTCCCTATCGTTTTACGTCCTTTGTGCGTTGGTGACACCCAATAAAGTTATTTCATAATATTCAAAAGTATGGTGGCTTTGTAGGAGTGTAGTTTTTGTAAATTATTTGCATTTCATGTGCTGCAGACTTTGTAATACTCAGTCTTATATTGCGATATTTCTACACGTTGGCATTTGTGTTTAGAAATGGTTATTACAGTGGAACTGAGAAACTTATATAAACACCCTCTCACGACTGTTGTAGATAGCCATTTGAACAAGGTAATGCAACTATATTAATTATTTTATAGCTACTGCATTTTAGTAGTTAGCTGGGGTTGGAGGGTTTTTACATGAAAGTTTTGCATTACAACCACCTGTTTAAATCTCGGAGAGTGGCTTGTGTTTGTTACTAAGTCTTTTGTGACCAGGTTATATAAGTTCATTCACTCCTGGAAAAATTCATAAAAACATAAAAAATACAGACACTCACACAATTATTCATTGTATTTTCATAGAAAGAAAAGCCCCCTCTCAATCCCAGCACAGCAGGTGGCACCCAACACCCATAAATCTAATCATAACCTTAACCATAACTAACCCCAACCTGAAGACCAACGATAATGTTAAAGTCAATGACTCCTGGACATACTGCATTAAAGCATTCAGAGAATCACTGTGAATGTCAGTTGGAACAAATGGCCTTTTATACAAGATCAGTCAAACTGAGTAACTGAAAAAAAAATCAGTTTGCTGCTGCGCTTCTTAGCTACCAAATCGGATGTTAAAATGTGCAGTTTCATTGATTTCCAGCTCTTAGAAACATTAACAATGTTTTGTGTATGGACCAAGTCCCTTACCATCATTAGCCTGCTGCTATCGGGTTGCCATGGTGCCGGTGACACGTGGACGGTCCAGCGCAAACACACAGATGCATACACTCCATACATACAGCATTCCCAGGTAAAAAAAAAGCAAAGAAGTATAATTAGCCATTGTGCATCCCTTGGAAACAGTTATTTGTTATCATGTCAAAGAAAAGAAAAATCGACTCTGAGTGCAAGATATTCAAAGAACAGTGGACCTATGATTACTTTTCATGCAGTGCAAGGAGAGAGCTGTTTGTTTGCTATGTCAGGATTCAGTGGCTGTGTTCAAGGAATACAATTTGAGCTGACACTACGAAACTCGACATAAAGACAAATATGATTGTTTGGTCGGACAAGTGAGAGAAGAGAAAATTTAAAAACTGAAAAATGGATTGACAACTCAGCAAAATGCTTTTGTGAAGCAAAAGCAGCTAAATATTTCATCACTGCGAGCAAGTTTTCAAGTTGCCAAGCTAATAGCACGCACTGGCAGGCCATTCGTAGAGGGAGAATTTGTTAAAGAATGCCTTCTTTCTGTTGCCAAAGAGATGTGTCCAGAGAAGACTGAGTTATTTAGTACAGTGAGTCTTTCAGGACCTACAATTACATGAAGGATTGAAGAAATGGACAATTTGCATAAGCATTTGCAAAACTCCTCAAAAAACTTTGCTACTTTTAGTTGGCACTCGACGAAAGCAATGATGTTCGTGATTCTGCACAACTTCTAATTTTCATTCGTGGAACAAATGCACATTTTGAACTCACAGAGGAGCTTGCTGCACTGCAAAGCATCAAAGGAACTACAACAAGAGAGGATATCTATGAAAACGTTTGCCAAACTGTGAATGATTTGGAGCTGGACAGGGCTAAACTAGCCAGTTTGACAACTGATGGTGCTCTCACCAGCCAAAAGCAGGCCCACACTTCCCATTGAAATATGCTTGGGGCTATTTTGCCATTCAGTACCCAGAAACACATGTTCTTTCATGTTTTTTGCACTACAAATAAGATATGTGCAGTGTGCATGGGAATTCATTGAAGTTTTTTCAAACTATCTTGGGGCTATTTTGTTTGAAGAAGTTCTTTGTGCTTTGTGTTTTTGTTTTAAGTTTTTTCAAACTAGCTGTAGCATCACCTGCCATTCAGTACCCAGAAACACAGGCCAGCAGCATTACCTGCTATTCAGTAATCAGAAACACAGGCCAGCAGCATCATCTGCTAGCTATCCAGTACCCAGAAACACAGGCCAGCAGCATTGCCTGCCATTCAGTACCCGGAAACACAGGTTCTTTCATGTTTTTTGCACTGCAAATAAGATATGTGCAGTGTGCATGGAAATTCATTTTTTTTCAAACGATAGTCTAGCCCCTCAAAAGTCTGAGGGATCATGAACTGGCCCCCAGTATAAAAAGTTTGAAGACCCCTGTTCTTAAGCCTGACTATTGCCCGGCCCTATCTGACCTTGTTCAACCTTACTCTAATCATACCTCACTGAGGTCAGCAGATAAAATAATGCTCAAGGTTAACAAAACCCACAACTCTTATGGTGACTCATTATATTCTCATAATATAGCTAAAACCTGGAATTCTCTTCCACAGCACCTTCTATCCACCTCTGAGACACAAAAATTCAAACAGCTCCTAATAGAATATTTCTCAAATTGCTGGATCCTGCACCTCCTCTGGCTAAGTAATTCCACTCTGCTGGTGGATCTGTACTTTAAGATTACTCTCCACTCCTAACCAACTTATAGCAATACTACTCTCTTTGGCCAAATAATAAAAGAAAGGAAAAAAAAAACTGAAATGTTTTAGTCTTTTATTGTAATGCAACTTGTATTTATTCTATCTTTGGTTATTTTAAAATGTGATTGATGATTTAAACATATTGAACTCTTTTACTGTTTACAACTTTGCTTATACTTTTGTCTTGCTTTCTAGTCTATTGTACTACAATCCTATATTTTAATTTTTTGTAACCTTTTCTTGGGAGCTTTTAACCCTGCGTCTGTGCTGAAAATGGGCTTATTGCTCAGCCAGACAATACCCGATTATCAAATGCAAATAAATACATCAATAAATAAAACAATCCTCAACAGCTCTTAATTATGGAAAAAAGACAAAACATGGCTTTTCAAAATAAAGCTGGGATGCTGAATCAATGCAATTGCTTCAGCATTATCATGGAAGATAAAATGGGTACTATGTCTCCAGTTTGGCTACCTTGATTGATCAGTATTGGTAATAGTAATATAGCACAGAATGCTAAGTATAAAACAGGAGTGTATGTCAGTGTGTATGTTTGTTTCTGGTTGTAGTACTGTGCAGACTTACATTAAATAGACCCAAAACCTGTAAACTACAAAAATCCTTCCAATAACACAAAACCACAAATGGAAAAATTTAAAACTTGACTCATCTAAAAAGGCTATTCAATGTATATGTCACTCAGCCAGCAATCTTAAAAAAAATCATACTTACATTTCCATACACTGATTCTAAAACCAATATCACTATTCAATTACTTTGAATCAAGCAAGCATATTTCATTCTCTTACCATAAATGCCCATACTATACAATATCATACCATATCAATACTATTTACTTGAAAATGAGCCACACTTTATAACTGGTAGTCAGTAGTGAACTGTGTCAGATCTACATTTTATCTGGAGTGTAATATGCAGGTCAACTGCATCAAGAAATTGCAAGCATTTTGTTAGGCATGCAGAAACAAATATTGTATATATATATATATATATATATATATATATATATATATATATATATATATATATATATTTATATATATAACATCATCATGATTATCAAACTCCTTTTAATATGGGGTTGGGAAGTTACATCAACTTTGTCACATCCCTCATCAGAACAACTCTGCTACCTTCTGAAAAAGTCATGTCCATCAGTGTCAGTTATTCCTTATAAAATCCATCCATTTTTTGGCTGGGTATCTTTGTTTCCTCATTACTTCTTCCTGTCTCTACCAAATCTTTATGCTGATGACCATCTTCTTTCCTGCATGTGTGAACAGGCCATTGTAATCTAGTCTCATTGGCCTTCTCTACAGTTAGGGCCACCTTGGTCTCTACTCTGCTATCATTACATCTTCATCTATCCTGCAATGTGTATCCTATCCTATCCTCAGCCAGTTCATGTTCCTCAGCTGCTTTGCCTTCACTGCCCAGATTTATGTGTTATATAACAATAACGGCTACAAAACTTTTGTATAGCTTACCTTTCAGGTTTTTCACCATTCTTGCATCATTCACGACCCCTGACACTTTGTTCCAGTTGGCTGCAGCACCTCTCATTCTAGCTCTGACCTCCTCATTCAGACTTCCTTTCTCCCCAACCACACCTGGCAGATACTTGAAACTGTTAATCTGTTCCTCTATTCTCCCTTCTTTCTCAATTTTCATCTTCTTCTGATTTCCCCCATATGCTACCATGACCACTGTGTTGTCTGTACTTAGTTTCATCCCATGTGATTTTACATTTGGTTCCTCTATAATTTCCTGAAGCTCCTGTTCGGAGTCTGCTTGCAGTGCCACATTGTTTGTATACAGCAGCTTTGTTGGTCTGTCAACCAACCGGTTTGCTAATATGGTCCATCAAAAGTATGGCTCTTGATGTGCGCCCACTCCAGTGGGTACTCTTATGTGAGTCCAAACACTGTTCGTACTTGTGTCCTTGGGTCCTTATACATAACCTGCACTAGAGCTCTGCTAATGTTCCCAGACTTGGAACCATTGCAAGGCTGACAAAATTAACTTTCTCGGGAACTTGGCTTATGCTTTTTCCAAGTCTAGGAATGCTCAGTTGGACTGTTTCCTCATATCCACCTTCTTCACCACTATTTGTCTCACTGCAAACATTGGGTCAGTTTTACTGTATCCTGATCTGAATCTGAACTGCTCATCTCCCATAGATTGCATAATAATACTACTAATAATAATAAAATAAATGTGTATTTATTACCTGGTATAGATGATATACAAATATAACTAATATCACCATCTGAGCTGCTGGCAAAAACCAGTAACAGCGGAGGTTTAGTTTCATAGTATGGTGAAAAAATGTAACCAAGTAAGCCAAAAAGCATAATAGCCGGGGTATACTTTCGCTTTATGGTGAAAATATTGTTAACCAAGAAAGCCCATTTGGGCATACTGTTCCTTTTCAAGGGCAATATGTGTGCAGTGTTTGTTTAACTGACTTGCTCAGAGTCACAGAATCAGCAAATGGAGGCTGTGAGACTCATAGTCATGATTGCTGGAAGATCTACAAAGCAGAGCACACAGATTTGAACCTGTGCCTCAATAACACACTGGCATAAAACAAATGTTAGCATTTTTACTTGTCAAAGACTGATTTAAAATAAGCTATGAAACAGATGGCACATACAGCATTCAAAGTCAATGCTTCCTATAGCTCCAATTATCTGATAATCAATTCACATGCTCACATCAATGTGATGCCTGGAAATTTCTGTCCGCTAATTTCTAACTGTGTGCAAGATTGCTTCAAGTAGGGCTCCTTGATTTTTGATAGTCATGTTTGGGGGTAACAGTGTTTTCAATAGAACCTACTTGCAGATATTATTGGTGTCTCTATGGCCTAATTTCCTTAGTATCTCTGAAAACCATATATGTCAACTCATTTTACTGTCATCGGGCAATTGTCTTATGTCGCAGCTTTCTGCTACTTCTAACTTAGTAGAACAGTATTTGTTGTGGAACAAATTGCAATATTTGATGAGGAGGGGGGAGGATAATTGAATTCCAGTTGAATGTTATTGACATAACATGTCGTTCAAGGACGTGACAGTCATACATTTTAGTGCAGACTAAGTATGTGTTTCCAAGACCCTGGAATGTCCTCAGTTTATCTCCGTTATGTCTAACAGTGGTACCATTTTATAAATCCCTTTTATATTTAATTAAGTTACGGCACATAATACTGAGATTCATTCCTTGCCTCTAAATGTTGACTAATTCTAGCCAGTGGTTTTAAATTGTTTTTCCCCAGCCTAAACTTTTCAGTTTATTCAGCATCTGCTGTGATGTTTTTGTATCAAGGATAGCTTAGTTTGCACTTGTACAACTGGAATGCTTTAATTTCTTTCACTTAATTTTATAGGAAGTTTGCACTTTCCACAAATCGTATAGTAATTTATAATGACCATAAAGAAAATGGATAGTTCTCAAACTAATGAAGGAGATAAGACACCGGGCCTCCAATACCATATTCATCTTCAAATAAATAGAAGACATACATTAAAATATATTCAGAACTATTTTAACAACAAGTGGCTTTACAATTAAATACAATAAAAGGCAGAAATGCATGCACGGAAAACTACCATATAAAAACAAAGCCCAACTTATGGTCTTCTGGTCTTCTTTCGGCTTTTCCCAGTTAGGGGTGGCCACAGCGGAAATCCGGTCAGCTAATGATTGGCAGTAGAGTTTTATGTGCTGGCTTGCCAGGCCTAACGCACAACCTTCAGCAAAGGAATGCCCATTCACGCATGTCGACACACAGAAGATGCTCTAACTGAGAATCGAATGTGCAACGTCTAACTGTGAGGCGACAATGCTACCGCAGCACCACCATTATAAGCTGGCAAAAAGACACAAAAGTATATTTCATGGGCTGATAACAACAGGTTTCTGAAAGCATTTGACACAAGTTTCTCGTGCCTTATCAAACACTGGGTGCATGGTCTTATCAAAAATAACCATGATTCATCATTTCCTATTTCTTACATGACAAATAATATACAAAGCACTTTGACACAGGTAAGTATATGATTATATGTGCTAAGCTGTTACAGTACAGCAGTGACCTGCTGAGTTTATGAACATCTGTTTCACAGACATATAGCAGTCTGATTATGATTGGAGACACTGTCATAATCATTTGTATTATCACCCTGCACTGTCTGCTTTGTTTGGCTTATTGTCCGTTGCTGCAGTCTATTATTGTCATTTTACTCCCAGATGTTCACTCACTTGAATTCTTGTGTTCAGTGATACTTAATATTTCTTTACAGGATGTTATAACTGATTTAGATGCTGTACCCATAGAAACTGCTAGGGAGTTCACTGTTGTACTGGAAAATGGTGTACTGAATTTAAACATAAGACAATATAATTAATAACATGCTAAAACCTAACCTACCAGGTAAAGTTTCACCTCTCCATGATGCTCATTGAGTGGAATGTGCTTGTTCATTTAATGGCTGCTGAATGGTACAAACTATTATTCATTCTTGTGACTATAAGTGCTTTGTTAAGATGGACTACATCATAATATATTTTGCAAATTACACTCATTTTTTTTTCAAATAACAAGATCAAAAGTTTTTAGTTTTTGATACGAAGATGATGTGAGCAATTTTAGTAGCTTATCAGATTGCAGACTTGTTTTCTGATGGTCAGAAGGCTCTAAGTGCTTATACCACACCAGGTGCTTAGGTTCATGTTCCAGTACTGATATGGTAGTGCAGTATGTAAGGTGATGCACTCCTGAGCCACTGACCTGAGATCCCATCAGCCTTTGTTAGGAGTTACTTAGGCTGATGGTACACTTGTGTAAGTAAACTTACCATAACAGTAGATGTTTAGATGATCACTGCTGTAGTAGACTTAGTTATATGGACTATATCTTGTTAAGGTTATAATGGTCAGTCAACTTCAACAGCTTCAGGGCATGTTCCATGCACTTAAACAATTAGTCATTTCTAGCTCAGCTGACAATAAATTCAGGCTGGAGCACTAAGCCCTTCAGAGCTTTCATGCCAACATAGAGACAGAAATAGAGGTGAAAGCCCTGACAAGGACAGTACTAAGAAAACAAAAATAAAGGTCATCACCAGGGTTATAAAAACATACAAAAATAAGGGGGATGGAAGGAGGGAGGGGCTACTGCTTGGTAAGTTTATTTCCACAGCTGTACTTTGTCCATCATGTGGATCACTGCTGTAGTAACCTTAGTTGTAGGGGTAGTGTAGGTAGATAGACAGTGAGGAGGAAGAATTAGGGTCCAGGAGTCCTTGGAGAATGGTCCTACCAAAGCCTGTTACAGCTATAGAAAAGGCATCTTGTTTATAATGCTTTCTGCAAGACATGTTTCTACTTCTAGAATACTTCTAGAATCTAACCCCTTCCAAAAAGCCACAGATGAAGCCAAAGCCTTGGTAGAATGAGCCTCGACTCTGCCTGTGGTGGGTATAACAAAAGGTAATAACATGAGACAGCCACTTTGAAACAGTCTGATCTGATACAGGTTGCCCTTTTTCCCTTACATTCACAAGAAATAACAAATGATCAGAGTTCCTGAAAGATTTTTATTCTATCAAGATAGTACCTGCAGGTTCTGAAAAGAAGTCAGGGACATGGCTAGCTTGTCTCAAAGTAAATTTGTATACCACTTTAGGTATAAATAAAGCATTAGTTGTTAAGGAAACCCTGTCTTTGTGGAAAATGAGGCAAGTTTGACCTACCATAAGAGCTTGCAACTCAGATACTCTTCTTGCAGGAGTCAGAGCAATCACTAAAACTGTTTTTCATGCTAAAATCCTCAAGTCAGCATGATGAGCTGGTTCAAATGGAGCAAGAATTAGTTTTTCTAACACAAAATTTAGATCCAAAGGAGTCACCTTTTTCCTAGGAGCCTTGGTATGCAATCCCCCCTTTCAAAAACACTTAGAAATGAGGATACATTGAAAGAGGAGGCTCCATGGGCAGATGCAATGAAATGGCTGAGAAATTAATATTGATGGAGGAGTACAATAGACTAGAGGATAGCAGCTCCTACAAGCAATGTAGAACCAGAAGACACTAGCCTTGAATAGATTCTGCTTCTTTTCTTGGCAACAAATAGAAAACCTTTTCCATTTACTTAAGTTTTCTTGCCTCCTTTAATATCTGCTGCACATCCTCAGAAAAAGGTACCTAAAAGATAATAAGACTCTATCATCCAGTTAGTCGTTTGCGTTGTTTAGGATGTATCAAACATCCCCTGTCTTGAATGAGTATAGCCAGTGTGTGAGGAAGCTTGTGGTAATTGTCTCCCTGGCCTGTACCGAAGGAAGGGAGAGCCACTGTTGCCTGAGCCAGAAGGTTGTCACTGCAATGATCCTTAGAGGCACCTTCTGAAACTTCAGAATGACTCTGGATATTAGTGGAAATGGTGGAAAAGTATACAGGAACATGCCTACCCAAAGAAAAGAAAAAGCATATGACTTCCAGGCCTTTATGCATGGAGTACCAGAGCCGAATTTTGCCAACTGAGTCTTAGAACAAGAGGAAAAACAATCTATTTGAGCTGTTCCCCACAGTTGGTGTTGAAAGACCCCTGATTCAGTTACCATTTGTGAGGGTCTGTCCTGCTCAGCTTGTCTGCCACACAGTTTTGCTCCAATAGTATTTGAGATACCTGTAAAGTGAGAGCTTGCTGAAAAGCTGTATCCAAAGCTGCTATGGCCATTCTGCACAAAGATTATGATCTGATCCCCCCTTGATTGTTAATGTACCACATTAATGTGGTGCTGTTTGTAGACATTTGTAGAAGTCCAAGGGACCACAGATGTTTGTGAGAGTCAAGAGCATTTATAAATACCAAAATCTCCTTTATGTTTATGTACTCTCCTCTGTCTTTTCCAAAGACCCTGCACTTTTATCCTCATAGACACTGCTCCCTCAAAAAGTCCACGGTCTAGCTGTAGTGGAGCTGGGGTAGGAGGAAATGGGAGATCTGGATTCTGACAGATGTGGAGTCTCCATCACAAAATTTCCCATTTCACCAGTCTCAAAACTGGAGTCTGGAATGTCAGAGGATGTTGATGTTTGGACCATACAACTTTCAGGTACCACCGGATTTTTCTCATGTAGAATCTTGCAGAAGGGATCATGAATCATAGAAACCATGAGAACCAACATCTTGAGAAATTCCTTTGCTGAAACAGTAGTCTGAGAGGAAAAACTCAGGACTAGATCTAGATATAAATCTACCTTTTTCTTGTGGAACAAAAGCTGTTTGAATTGATATGTCCAAGAGACACCACCGGAAAACAATCCTGTGAGATGGAGTCAGACAAGACCTATGTATGTGCTCCTGGATTCCAAGTCTGTGTAAGAAATCCCTTAGCCAGGCAAAACATTTCTAAAAGTCTGAAAAAGATTCTGCAAAGATAAGCAAGTCATCTAAATAAGGAAATGTGTATACTTTGCAGTCTGAAGTATGCTGTCATACAAACTTGACGCTGTGACTACCACTGCAGTGGTAGGCCAAAGAGAAATGCAGCGAATTGATAATGTGATCCAAGGAAACAAAACCTTAAGAAATGTCTGAAAACTGGATCTATAGGAATGTGATGATATGCATCTTTTAAACCAGAGGTCACCAGAAATCAGAACTGGGAATAAAGGTCAACAAGTTGCAATGGGGTAACATTTTGAACTCTGGCACTGTCGCAAACAGGTCCAAGAAAGAAGGATCCAGAGTTGTTCTCCAAGAATCTTCCTTTTTTAGCACCAGAAACATTCTTGAATAAAACCCACCTCCTAGCTGAGGAGAAAGACTTGTTCTACCACACCATGTGACATCAGCTGCTGGATGACAAGATGGAAAAGAACAGTTTGGTCTGGGTTCACTAAATCAACAACTGCTGAGTCTGATTTGAGATGTGTGTATAAAAACACATAACACTGCAGAATCATTCTGGTTTCTTGGTAGAAGCAGACTGGCTGTCAAGCAAGTTACAGGCTGTGATGAAAACATCTTCCAATGTGGAAAGAACAAGTGGAATTGGAGTAGGTTCTGAAAATTCCAGTTGTAATGAATCAGAATACTTTTACAGGGACTGAGGAACATCATTATGTCCCACTGAAACAGCTGACTCATTCTGGAAATAGTTTCAGAGAAAATGAATCCTTCAGGGGGACTAGCCAAAGCCACAGTCTCCTAAGAATCTGAATCAGAAATCTGAGGGGGGCAAAATAGAATCTAGCCCTTCACACTCACTTTAGTGTTCAAGAACTTGAATCTTTTCAGAAAATGCAAAAAAATGAAGAATTCCTTTTTCTTTTACCAGAAATAGCTAAATTGGAAAGGTCAGGAGCCTGAACTAAACACTGTGCTAAGCCAAATAAGTTACTCCTGTCCTAAGAAAGACCCTCTTCTGCCAGAAAAATCACCAAAGGGATCATCATAGCATTATGGCTAGTCAGAGTAGAATTCCTGCCCCTTCTCCATTGCTCACTAAAGGCACTCCAACAGCTACACAGGCTAAATCTAACCTCTGATCCATGAGGACTACAGAGACTACACCAGAGGGAGTCAGGGAAAAAGATTAATAGTCTGAGGAACCAGTAATTGCCTCAGCAGAGTCAGCCATCCGTGGCTGAAGCATTTTAGTAGTCTGCTGCATTGACAAAGGTTGTTTAGTGACATTGTTCTTTTTGTGGCTAGAAGAAGGAATAATGAAGGAACCACTAGGTTGTTTTATGGTTAAGGTGAAAAAGATGCTGGATTTCAAGGAATGCCTTGTAGCAGTAGTCAGTAAAACAGGTAATTCTCTTTTTTCCCATAAAAGCACAGTAAAAAGCACTTTAAATACTTACCCCGGCCTACAAAAGTAAAATAAAATTTATACCAATTATTTCAACAAATGTGATAGTCTTGTTTAAAAGGGATTAAAATTTCATGTGAC
The DNA here is from genome assembly GCF_019279795.1 of Protopterus annectens. Lineage (NCBI taxonomy): Eukaryota > Metazoa > Chordata > Ceratodontiformes > Protopteridae > Protopterus > Protopterus annectens. The sequence goes on from NC_056728.1 coordinate 1,119,672,802, forward strand.
AGTCGATTAAAATACTTTTTACTTGCTTTTTTAAATTAAACAGAAAAAGTATAACTTCTGACAGAAAAATAAAGTAGAATTTTAAGTTCCCAGTAATGGAACTGTGGTGACCAGCAATCACAAAAGCTCATTTTTGGGCCACCTCAGAAAACAGACAACCGGCTTTGTTATGATGATCTCGTTTGAAAAATATGGACACAGCACACATAAACAATGAATTATAGACTATCAAAAGAAGAAATGTCTTACAGCATGTCCCAAGTAGCCTTTTCCTTTCTTAAGCTCAAATGTGAACCAGGTGTTTAGGCCACCTTTATCGTTATGATTTCTAGTTTATGACCCTGTTTGTCTGTGGAAACTTTCTTTTTAATTTATGTTCAAGCAATTGTATCTTGTTGTATAATATTTTGTTTAATTTGTTTCTCAATATTCTAACCACTGTATGCTCCATCATTTGTAAAACTCTGGTTTTATTTCTTTTATATGTTCTATGCTCTTTGTACAAAATAGCTATGTTTATATAATTTTTCATTATTTTTATTATTTTTTTTTATAATTTTTTACTATGTATCTGGAGCTTTTTCCCCAGGCCTCTGCTGAAAACAGTCACCTTGTGTCCACTCAGGCTAACCCAGTAAACAAATGGAAAATAAATAAATAAATAAATGTCTGGTGTTAGAATAACTAAATCACCATTTATGAACCTGCAGTAATTCCATTCATTGTAAAGAAAATTGATATTACTATATGTCAATTTAATATGTGTCCTAATGCTTATCAGTGTCAATGAAAACATATATGTTAAATGACATCTGTTTATTTAAAAAAAAATCTTTCTGCAATTACGATATCAGAAGTCAGATGAAATTACAAATAATGAGTTACTGTTTGAAATGTATTTAATGTCAGTTAACTCAGGGCAGGTGACTGGGCAACCTCATGTGATATTATGAAATCAAAATAACTACTACTGGTTTTCATTCCTATTGAATGCTGCAGTACAAGTCTATTGTTTAGGGGAAAAAACAAGAGTTTTTCATCATGCTTAAGCTGCAATAATTTAAGTTGTGTTTATCTTTTCAAGTGTAATATTTATTAAAAAACAGGGTTATGTTTTCGAGTTCTACAGCCCAAGCAAAGTGTGCTTATGTGTTTGAAAGTATTTCTGGCCAGTATCAAACAGAAACACTGCTATTCCTCCATCTGCATGAGAACATTTAAGCTCCAGCTGACAACATAACAGTGCTTCTTCTATCATTTCATCACTTTGGCGTGATGCAGTCATTACTCACTGAGAGTGAGTTGGTTTCCCTGACCAAGCCAATTTCTTTTTATGGCAATTTTTTGTTGTCCTGCTTTTTTTTAATCTGTTTCTTATGCTGCCAGCAGGCTAGACTTGACTTCTGCTGTGAATGAACCAACAGTCAGTATCTTACTTGTGTCAAAGTAATGCTGTGGTTTATTAATAAGGACTTAACAAGTAAACAGTTCTTATAAAACTGACTTTGTGAGGATGCAGGGAGTAGAGGTGGTAAAGCTGGATGAGTTTAAGTACTTGGGATCAACAGTTCAGAGTAATGGTGAGTGTGGAAGAGAGGTGAAGAAGAGAGTACAAGCAGGGTGGAGTGGGTGGAGAAGAGTGTCAGGAGTGATTTGTGACAGACGGGTACCAATAAGAGTGAAAGGGAAGGTCTACAAGAGGGTAGTGAGACCAGCTATGTTATATGGGTTGGAGACGGTAGCATTGTTGAAAAGGCAGGAGTCAGAGCTGGATGTGGCAGAGTTAAAGATGTTAAGATTTACACTGGGTGTGACTAGGGTGGACAGGATTAGGAATCAGTATATTAGAGGGTCAGCTCAGGTTGGACAGTTTGGAGACAAAGCAAGAGAGGTGAGATTGTGTTGGTTTGGACATGTGCTGAGGAGGGATGCTGGGTATATTGGGAAAAGGATGCTAAGGATGGAGCTGCCAGGTAAGAGGTAAAGAGGAAGGCCTAAGATAAGGTTTATGGATGTGGTGAGAGAGGACATGCAGGTGGTTGGTGTGAAAGAGCATGATGCAGAGGACAGGAAGAAATGGAAACAGATGATCCACCGTGATGACCCCTAACGGGAACAGCCGAAAGAAGATGATGATGATGATTGTTAGATGTACTCTTGGAAGCAAGGTGGAAGAACTTTTTTACTGGAATTGTAATTCTACAACCTAAATCATTCTAAAGGGCAACAGCAGAAAATAAATCATCTTTGCTGGTAGTGACATCTCACTTGAAAACTTCAGCCATAAGAATTATTCTCCTATTTTACTCCAGACTCCTTACTCATTTAATATTTTGCAACATAATCTGCCTCTCTCGCTGTCTCAGCTGCACCCAGATAGCAACCCAATAGCAGGCCTATTTTTCTGTCATGCCCTACAGAAATTTTTATGTAAAGATTTAAGGGTTTGTTTGATACAGTGTAGACTGGATTACCCCATTAGTATTTTGTCTAGAATTTTTTTCTATCCCCTTACAACAATATGCAATGATTCCTATCTCATGAAAGAACTCCAGTATACATTTTTACTTCAATAAGTTAAGTATTATACAGGATGAGAGATTAAAAAGAAACATCCGATAGATGCTTCTCACAGAAAGTTTTTTTGCAACAGGAACACTTTATTTCCCATTTCTTTTCTTTTCTAAGTAACCAGTCCTAGTGATAACATTTTATCAGATTCCAAGTGAGGAGCTGCAGGACTTTGTAACTTCTTTTGTTATTGATGCGCTTTGTCAAAGAAGTTGTTTACTAGAATATTTTAATTTGAATAACTCCAGAAGTTCACAGATTATTTCATCTTTACAAGACTTTTCTATAAAATGGATGATTTTAACTATACTGGAAAGTATTCAAGGTAATTGTTATTAATCAATAGAGGTTTATACAAAAGTCTTCAACAGCCTGACCAGAAGACACAACAACATCATTAAATTATATAAATGAGAAATTACAGGAGCAGGATACACATTTTGATTTTCTTCTGACATCATGATATTTTGTTGGATGAGACAGAGATCCTTCAGAACAGAAGCATAACGAATAATATAAGAATATGGGGAATATCTGAGTAGATGGAGGAAAAGCGCATCATCATTGTAACTACTTGGCTACCAAAAGTTTTAACCTTGAAGATGGATTATTATGGAGAATGAACAAGTGCACATGTAGGAATAAAGTCTTTAATAGAAAATATGAAAATATTACTAATATTGACAGTCGTTAGCATTATTAAACCATTATGATCTTATAATGTAATAATTGGACGACTGTGTATTACTTGCATAATGCCATTGTTGCTGTGTATTGATTGCATGTATTAATTCTTCCTTCATGTGTTGCTATGCATTAAACCTGCTCATCTTCTAATATATAATGTGACAGTACAGAAGTATGTCCAAAAGAAATCTATATTTAGATACTTGAATCCATCGAGAGTACAAAGACACTGAAAGCACACATTAAGTCATACAATTCAAATGATTTTTTTTTCTGGACAACAAGGGCCTCTTGGCTGTCAGTGCCTACTGCTACCTGCTAACGTCTTAGTTTGCAAAGGAATGTATATCAAATGGCACCACTTATAACAAATGTACTGCAACTTAACACATATGAACTGGACAGTATCACTCTTTCTGAGACATTAAACTGTTCAGAGGTCAAAAGGGTAATAAATTCAGAGGAAGTAAGGGACACTTACTGTTCAGAATTCAGATTCCTTTCTCTCTCTCAAAATGCATTTGTTACAAAGAGTTAAAAAAAACTGGTCAAGAAAAACAGGCCTGTGCTCCCCAAGCTTCATACCAGAAAAGGAGTTATGTGTTAGAGCTAGGAGTAACCCAGATCCAAGAAAAAACAAAGGCATGTCAAGTTTTCCCTCCTTTTTGCAAGAGACACATACTGGAGAGGAACTAGTGTAGTCAGATGGCCATTCTTTCTGCAGCATTTTAAACTAATCTGTTCTGAGATACTCAGCTAACTACACAGAACCTAGAACTGCACAGATACAGATGGACTCTTAAAAAGAGCCTCTTCTGGTTACATGATTGAAGACAGCTTACACTTAGGTGCAGAAATTGAAAGCTATAATACTTCATGTTGCTGATTGTATGGTCCTGGTCATACACAAAGGTAAGGAGATCCATTTTCATTGAGGAAAAAGGGGTGCGCCTTAATGGCAATTAAATTGCATTTTTGCCTAAAGGTAAGTGAGTGAGGATATATGAAAGAACTATTTTAGCTATCTAGTTTTTTCACAGAGTGGACACAAAACTCGGAACTGCTTCCACAGGCTCATTGATGAACAAAGAACTTTAAATAAAACCAAATCCAGAAGGCTCTCAGTAGCCAACACAGTGACTAAACCTTAACCCCAAAGGCTTTTCCCTAACCAGAAGCATCTGGGTATAAAATGACTTTTCAAAGACTTAAAAAAATATTTGTTTTCCATTCCTAATGGGATGAGCTAAGTGACCTTTTTTTCTGCCTCCTTGTTAATGCTGTACAGCACTTTAATTAATGTCCATTCTTTGTTATATTAACTTAATATTTAATGGAATATATTTTATTTTTTTATACATAAACAGCACTTTGCATGCTAACTGTTTTAATCCTTAGCTTACTTTCAACCTAGAACAATAGGTTGGAAAAGGAAAAAATAAGTGCTGAGCTAACTGATTTTTTTCCCATTTCAGTCTCTGATACGGCTGTCAAATGCTTGGGTGATAATATAAAATAAGATTATATTCCTACCTATTTGTTCTGGTATTTTGTGAATGTTTCTTCAACTCTTTATTCATCACCAGTACCCATAAAAGACAAGGTTATGTCCTACAGGAATAAACAATCGAAAGACAATAGCAAACCAGAGTCTTCACTGTGTAATACCATAAACCTCCTTTGAAGGAGGCCCATGATTAATATGCAAATGCCCCTTTAAGGAGATATAAGTGTTCTAGCTACATGGTTTCTGAATGCTTTCTGATTTTTTATTTTTGTAGGAGTGTTCATTCAAAGATTCAGGCCAATAAAACTAAACTCTACTAAGTACAAATGTAACATGACATTTTGCCACTTTTATAGGCTCATTAGTACAGCATAAGTAGATAGTTTGGTCATTTTCTCAAAACACTTAAGTTTGTAAAAAAGGTTTTGTCTTTAACATTAGCACAACTAAAATCTCCACACTCCAAATTCATTCAAATGACCCAGGTAATTTTATCTTCCTGATGTGTTTCTCATAATAAACAGGTGTAAGTCTGAAACTTGTCAGTACTGATCAGTGTACTACCCCAGTAAACAAATATAAATCAATCAATCAATAAAATATAATTATGTAATCAAAGTATCATTTTCCTCTTTCTTTCCATCTTGTTCCAATTATTCATCTAAAGTTTCTAGGCATTCATTACTTTTAGGTGAGTCCTCCAGTTAGGATTCCTCACGTTCAGTGTCCAACATCCGAGGCAAGCCTAATAAACTATCCTTCAGTGACTAAGCTGATGTGAATATTTTCATGCAAACAGGGAACAACAGTTAAGGACCACAGTAAATGATGGCTATTTAATTTGCACATTGCTGGCACTCCTTTACTGGGCCAGACACTCTGCCCTGTGAAATGGAGTCTGAGAAATCATAATACATTACTACTTGCCTATCTTCCACTGTAATCCACTTCCTTCAACCTTCTCTTTTACACACCTGGCCACAAATTGCACCAAAGTCACTCTCAGATGACTATACACTCCATCTATCAATGATAACAGTAGGTAGCCAATATGCTTTATCTATGCCTAACATTATCTTAGAGAAATGGAAGCAAATGCTGAAGGTTTATGGATGCCTAAGTTTGCAGATGATTGTAAGCTGGGGGTTATCATCAACTCCCCTGTAGACACTAGCATTCTTCAAGAAGGTCTATCTCTGACTAACAAATGGTGCCAAAGCCATGGTCTTAAACTCAATGCTAAAAAATGCATAATTGTACACTTTGGGAAGTCAACTATTCCAGTTAATTACTATGTTGATAATACACCCCCAAGAGCTGGGTATGCACGTAGACAGTAGCCTTACCTTCAACCACCATGTGGCCACAGTGGTAATGAAATCCTTTTATGTTACACAACTTATAAGTAAGGGCATGGCATCTAGGTCCAAAGATGTTATCCTATTGTACCCTTATCAGACCAATCATAGAGTAGGTTTACCTTCATATCGTCGATCACACATGATCGACCAGCCACTTAAGCGAACCGTTTCTGCGAAAGTGAAACCACGAAACATTCCAAATATCGCAATAATGTCGAATTAGACATTTCCGGCCGTGCCACACCTCCACACCAGTGCTACAACAGGTCAAAAAGGGAGCGAGGTTTTGCCGTTCGGTTATTTGGAATTTGACTCTGGAGACGTTCGCACTTCGGTATTCATGGAAGTGGTTTCGCCCATAGTAGGGTCGACGATATGAAGGTAAACCCATAGAGTACAATGTTCCCTTTGGTATGTACCTGACCCAGGTATATGCAGCAACTAGAGTGACCTCAGAGGTTCTTACAAAAAGAATACAGGGTGTAACAAACCTAACTTATGCAGAGCACCTTAAAGCCCTTTTCCTTTGCTCAGTCTCCTGTAGATTGCTGAGGGGTGAACTATGCCTCTTTTATAAAGCATCTACAAACCCCACACTTATGAAACTCCTACATATTAGTTACATAAAGAGAACCAGAAATACAAGGTCTAAGGATCTGAATTTTGTCTGTGACTTAAACAGAACATGCTGGAGAGACAGATATGTGTACCAGAGACTGCTTCTCCTATGGAACAGGCCTCCCACCCATGTAAAGCTGAGGTCATCTATTACTCAGTTTAAGCACAACCTAGACCAGCTGATGGGGAATAGCAAATTTACACGGAGCCTGGCACCCCTGTCCCTTATGAACAGAGGTAGCTTATAAATGACTGGCCCTCACTCTCCTATTTGAATACAGGAAACCATTATTCTTTTGGGAAAACTTGGCTAGGGTTAGAAAGGCCTCCCAGGTTGTTAGCCTAGTAACAGTCTGTGGACCTATGAATCTATGAATCTACATATCTGGCATCTTTCACTTTATAAGTTACTTCACAAACTATTGCATTCATCACCAGTGCAAACAATATTCCACTCATGGGACATCCTTGTCTTGTACAAAAAGGCATGCCTATTTCTTTACTTAGCCACCCATTCACGAACGCTCTCTGTCTATTATATTGACATACTGACATGCACTGTCTTCTAATTCTCTTACCTATTCCATACGTCTGTATAACATTGCACAAAGCATCATGTCCTCTGGTATTAAATGCCATGCTAATGTCATCTACCATAAGTTTCATGTCATCCTCCACAATTGTTTTCACAGCCAGTAACAATTCTTGACATTCTTTCCCTTTTATACCATATATATTTTCTTCCATAACATCCCTCATCATTTCTTCCATTGTCCACTGTATTACTCCCATAAAAACTATAATCCACATTATTGAGCTTGATTTGTTTCCAGGTTTTTTATTTCATTCTTCTCATTTTTCTTTCATATAAATTTTAATATCTCATTGCATAACTCTTCACAAACAAAACCTTCCTTCGGCCATTCGTTCATTCATTTAATTTACAAAATGCTCTCCTTGCCAGTCTGTTATTTTTTTCTATATTCCCTACCCTTTACCATCTGAGCCTGATACTGAATCAGCATTTAATTTCTTAAGTACTTCATGCAATTTACTAATAGTACTTTCTTTTTCAAATTCTTCATATATTCATTCTGGAAGTTTCTTTTCTTTCTATGCTCTTTTACTTTTCATCCTTATCCTTTGATACATACTTTCCACACACACATGCGATACCCATAATTTGTTAATTTTTTTCTTTTTATGCCTTTTTTTTTTTTACATTTTGCATTTCTTTCATTATACTAATATCCTCCTTTACTCTTCCACCCAGATAAATAGATACCTCCTCCCTTCTCCCCTGTAAAGAATATATCTGCTTAAACAGTAATGTCTTGATTTTTCTTGATTTCTTTTATATATTTTTATATATTTCTTTTTTCAGTACTTTTCCGTTATCGGGGCAACACTATTAATGTGGTAGATGGTGGTTTTAATCATCACACAGCTGCTTGTATAGGTAGTAATAGCTGGTCTAAAAACCAATTCTTCTTCTTAACTGTCCAGATTTTTGTGCAGTGCTCAGATTTTTACCTCATAGTTTTTGGTTTGTTCCTCATCATTTTGTGATTTCTCTGGCAGATGCTGCTCGGAATCCTCGCACACCTTTTATCCGTGAAGCGGTTTTGTTTCGAATCTTGAATCAGCGTTTCTTTTTTTAAAGCGGCAGCTGATGCTTTCAAAGAGTTGATGTGACAGTGTTAATACCAATGTTATGAAGTACCTCAACTGTTTTGAGTTTAACAGTAGATTGTTTCTGCTTGTCAGGTATGTAATAAATTAATAAAAAATTCAAGTAACATCACATGACAGCCACCTGCACAATAAAAGAAACACAGATGTTGCCACTGCGTTTAACTGGATGCTGCTGCAAATATTTCAGAAATGAACTCCGGATAAGCTGCTCAGCATATCTCCTGCTCTATTTAAACATAACACCCAACCTGTTAAACCCAGAGATATTGATAAAGGATGACAAGTAGGGATAGTTATATAGCTACAGATAACAGGTTTTGTGTTAAAAAGACTTTTCAGAAGGTTCTGGAGTGTGAAAGTCAAATGTTTGTCATTATTTTAGTGATTTCAAATTTTAATAACTTGCCAATGGTTTGCCAGAAAAACACAGTTTAATGGAATAAAGGACCAAAAGCATGAGGCAAAAATCTGGACATTTTGCAGAGATCTGTACAGTTAAGAAATATCACAGCTGCAACTTGTTCACCAGCATTTGTGTTTGAAGTGCCGTCTAGCCGCCATGGCAGTGGTAGCACCGTAGTCTTCAACCTGCCATCTCTAAAATGTGTAATCAAAGGATATGAAGTGCCCCCTCCACCAAATCTGGAATAAATGGCCGACAAGTGGAAAAACTTACTAATCCTTTGATACATACTTTCCACACACACATGCGATACCCATAATTTGTTAATTTTTTTCTTTTTATGCCTTTTTTTTTTTTACATTTTGCATTTCTTTCATTATACTAATATCCTCCTTTACTCTTCCACCCAGATAAATAGATACCTCCTCCCTTCTCCCCTGTAAAGAATATATCTGCTTAAACAGTAATGTCTTGATTTTTTCTTGATTTCTTTTATATATTTTTTATATATTTCTTTTTTCAGTACTTTTCCGTTATCGGGGCAACACTATTAATGTGGTAGATGGTGGTTTTAATCATCACACAGCTGCTTGTATAGGTAGTAATAGCTGGTCTAAAAACCAATTCTTCTTCTTAACTGTCCAGATTTTTGTGCAGTGCTCAGATTTTTACCTCATAGTTTTTGGTTTGTTCCTCATCATTTTGTGATTTCTCTGGCAGATGCTGCTCGGAATCCTCGCACACCTTTTATCCGTGAAGCGGTTTTGTTTCGAATCTTGAATCAGCGTTTCTTTTTTTAAAGCGGCAGCTGATGCTTTCAAAGAGTTGATGTGACAGTGTTAATACCAATGTTATGAAGTACCTCAACTGTTTTTGAGTTTAACAGTAGATTGTTTCTGCTTGTCAGGTATGTAATAAATTAATAAAAAATTCAAGTAACATCACATGACAGCCACCTGCACAATAAAAGAAACACAGATGTTGCCACTCGTTTAACTGGATGCTGCTGCAAATATTTCAGAAATGAACTCCGGATAAGCTGCTCAGCATATCTCCTGCTCTATTTAAACATAACACCCAACCTGTTAAACCCAGAGATATTGATAAAGGATGACAAGTAGGGATAGTTATATAGCTACAGATAACAGGTTTTGTGTTAAAAAGACTTTTCAGAAGGTTCTGGAGTGTGAAAGTCAAATGTTTGTCATTATTTTAGTGATTTCAAATTTTAATAACTTGCCAATGGTTTGCCAGAAAAACACAGTTTAATGGAATAAAGGACCAAAAGCATGAGGCAAAAATCTGGACATTTTGCAGAGATCTGTACAGTTAAGAAATATCACAGCTGCAACTTGTTCACCAGCATTTGTGTTTGAAGTGCCGTCTAGCCGCCATGGCAGTGGTAGCACCGTAGTCTTCAACCTGCCATCTCTAAAATGTGTAATCAAAGGATATGAAGTGCCCCCTCCACCAAATCTGGAATAAATGGCCGACAAGTGGAAAAACTTACTAACGACTTCAAATAGGAAAGTCTGACAATTGACACAACGAGCTTATACTTACTGTATTTAATTCCAACTGTTGCCCCGATAATGGAAAAGTACCCTTTTTTCTTCTCCTAATACTCTCTTGTATTATTCTCTAAAATATCTAATACATTTCAAGTCATTTTCTCAAACTTCACTTTATCTTCCTTTCTTACATCATCCTGCTACTGCAAAATATACATTTTTAAACTGTTTTAAAATTTAATGCACCACTCAGACCAGTTTTTATAGAAGTCCTTCATGGTTATATAATCCTTTCAGAACTGCAATACTTCCCACTCTCCAATTTCACCCCATAATTTCTCATTTATTCTTTTTATTGCCTTTCCTGTTTTAATACACTCTCTTTCTTCTATCCCCTTGGTCCATATTGCTAAATAGTCTCTAAAACCTGTCACAACTACATCACCAGCTGCTACTCCCAACCCTTCCAATAATTCAAAATAGTCAGTCATATCCTAGTACCTCTTTTATAAGTCCCTTGACTTTTTGTTCACCACAGCTAATTTCACTTCTTGAACTTTTTTACATCTTTCCTTTTTTATGTGTTCCCCTAAAATCCCAATTAATGTCCTCTGCAATTATAATTTTCATGTTAACTACCACTTACTCTAACATTTGATGCAACAGATTATCACTTTCCTTGTTAGTTATAAATTCATACAGTGTCATAATTCTATAAATATATTCCGTCCAACTCACATCCACAACAGTTAACTTTCCCATCCTTACCAATGTTACATCTAGTATTTTCATTGTTTCCTTACATAATGTAGCCTTTCAAGAACAACTTTCACTTCATAAGTTCCATATTAAATTTCCACACTACAGTTTTCTGTTTTTAGTCTTTCTTCACTTGTCAGGAATCTTACATCCTCTAACATAACACCCACATCATATTTAGCACATCATTGCAGTTTCCCTACCCTTCTTACAGTGTTAATAATACTGTCCATGTTTACTGAACGTACTCTACAATTTTTGCTTTTACTTCTTTTTAAGTTTAGGGGACATATTTTTATAGTTTTGTTTTGCCCTGGCCAAATTTCCCCCAGTAGTGTAAATTCTACCTTGTGTCTCCCCTAAAAAGAGCTTAAAGGCACTAACCAGTCAGCAAAGGATAAATAAAAAAAATAAAATAAAATAAATAAATAACTTACCTGGAATCATTTCCTGAGGATTCAAGTAGATTCACATAATGATTAAGGAGCCTAAACAGCTTCACCTGCTGCTGCTCTGCTTCTATACTTCCATCAGTATTTGATTCCAAAGCCTCATTGCTTGTTGATGGCTGCCTTCATCACTAACAGAAGGTGCAGTATGACCCTAGTGCCTGTTAATGCCATTCTGGGTCCACACACACACACACACACACACACACACACACACACACACACACACACACACACACATATCATGTTCATTTTTGCCTCAGTCTAAGAGCATAATCACCAAAATAATCAATTAAACTTTCATTGGATCCAAAAGCACAGAAAACCTTATGTTAAATATTAAAAAAGTTCTTTAAATTATAAAAATGTACATAGCAGATGATGGGAATAACCAACCTCATGAAGCCCCAGTGAAACCTCTCCTCTGTTGGCGTAAGAGTCCTTAATACTATCAGTTTCTTTAATATGTTAAAACAGTTTACCATCATAATGTTGGTAGGCACATCATCAAAACAACTTCTACAAACTCCGAACTGTGACTCCTCAAAACCACGAATGCCGATATTCTGAATCACATAATCTGACCCCCTTTTTGACCCATGGTAGCACTTGTTTCAGGTATGAAGTGGCTGGAAATGTTGACGTTCGCTCTTTTGTTCAACTTTCTGACATGTCGGCGGTAAGGAATTCACAGAAACAGTTTGACTATGTGCACATTCGGGGATGTGCCTCCTGACATTATGATGGTAAACCGTTAAAACAATTTCTTGCCTAAAATGGAATATGCGGAATGGTCATATTCATCGCTTAATAGACACTCGGATAGTGAAACTCTATTAATTCTTCTAAGTCAAAACTCAGAAACAGACCTGCTAAAATGAAATATTAATTTATTTTACTGAAACTTAAATGTATAAGACTAGAGCATTTTTAAATAAATTAGATAACTTACATTTATTGCATAGTTGTGAAGCCATTTCTTTTTAATTTATCTTTAGTTTTTTAGTTTTAATATATATACCATTTAAAAGAATCTTCATTCTGATAGAGACAGTGAAACTCAAATACTATCTTAGGAAGTGAGTGCTGTTTGTTCTGATTTTCTGTAAAACACATATAACTGGGGGCATTTTATTATTTTACTAAATACTTTGTTTTCTTTAATAACACAGAGGATTATGTTTGGGTAATGTGCTTGAGACATGGATGCCAAGAATTTCACCTGTTCCTCATTAATTACTGATGACTGAATTCAGAAAATAATGACATACGTTTGAGCTTCAAACTTTGTATCCTTTAGAAAATGCAGCTGGACACATATCCTGTTATTCTAGCTACTTTCTAAGTTTATAACAGGAAGTGAAGGGCACATTACCAGTATGGAAATCAGGTAGCAACAGATCTGTTTTTTATTCTGTCATTCTATTTGCTGGTCAGTACTAGCAGATTTGACTGGCTAGCATGAGGCTATAGTAGTGCTTAACTGATTTGTTTTTTTTTTCTGGATATTGGAGCATAATCACTGTGCTCCATGCACTACATAAATATTCTAATAACATTTTTTTCAATATTCTAAACTTGTTATAAACAGATATTGTTTTACACAGTTTCAGATATTATTCTTTTAAAATTGTTAGATGAATGTTATTTATCAGTGCCCATACAAAATGGAGTGGTTTATGATTATTCATGAACATATACGGTCAGCTCATAAAGATTACCACAAAGTGTACACTATGCATACACTTTCTTTTTTGAAATCATTTTTTATTGATTTTCAAACGATAGATAAGATTTCACATCATAAAAGCAATTAAACATAAAACAACTATGTACAGTGCTCATAATATATATATATATATATATATATATATATATATATATATATATACATATATACATATATATATATATATATATATATATATATATATATATATATATATATACCTTCACAAGTTTGATTACATTTTGTCTAATAATTTTTTAAGTTTCATTCAAGATAATTGTTTGTGTGTTATTTTGTTTTTTCTTGAGGCTAAGGTTAACAATTCTCTACTACAGACAGTTTTGGCCAATATGATAAAATCAGAGAAGACAAGGATATTTTTACTCTTCCAATTTAGTGAAATAATGTTTCTTGCAATTGCAAGTAGAGACCAGAGAAGATGCACTTGTGTCTTAGGGATGTGAAGTGGTATTGGTGCATTAAATAGTATCAATGAGTCTCAGATTTCACATTTGTCTGTCCATAATGCCTTTGCAAAATCTTTAAACTCCTGCCAAAAGGGAATGACAGTTCTACATTTAAGGAACATATGTGCCCAGTATGCGCATAATGTTTCATCACATCTCCAACATTTATGGCTATTGTTTCTTGAAATCAGTGCTAGCTTATCTGGGGTATAGAAGCTCCTATGAATACATTTCCATGTGAACATTTTCCATGCAAGGAATGATATATCATTAACTGATTTGAGCATTAGAGATCTATTAATATCAGAGAAAGTAGATTTGTTTGTTTTTTCTACATAATTCCATAAGGCGTGTTCTGGTATTTGTGTATCTGATCTCAGTGTTTTATATATCTTTGATAGTGACAATCCCCTATTACTACTTGTGGTGTTTATTTCACAGAAAAAAGAAATTATCTTTGGTTGTAGAAAGATGTTGGTTACTTGATTTATCTTAAATTCATTTGCTAAGTACTCTCTAAAGGTTTGTATATTTAACCAATTGGTTTGGTTTTTATTATATCTAGCTATGAGACTATTTGCTTCATAGATATTATTAGTGCTAAGGAATTGATACCAGAATATTAAACCATTTTCTCTCATCTCTAGTATTTTCTTTATATTGAATGAATCTAGACATTTTTTGTATATGCTATTGGAAACACAAGGAATAGAAGACTTCTTGTAATATAGTTTTTGTTCATTATCCGTTTAAAATTATTTATTATATAATTAATACAAGGGGGAAATCTTTCATTTTTATTTTCTTTATAGACTATGTTTTTATTGACTGGAAACATTTTATTACTTTCTGTAAGGAGATCGGTGTTTATAGAGTCATCTGCATTAGAAAGTAAAATAGCTTTGCATAAGTTCTTCCAATTAGATGTGTACTTATGAGTTAGTCACTGACTCATTATATTAAGTACCGCTGATTCAGTATAAAGTTCTAAGTTTGGAAATGGAATTCTACCCTTTTCCCATTCTCTGTAGTACCAGTCGTATCCTATTCTTGGTTTTAATAGAAGAATTTGATTAGAATGGAGTTAAGCTGTTTTATTAATTTCTTTGAATGGCCTGCAATAATAGTTTAAAACAAAAACAATATTTTTGGTAAAATTATTATTTTTATTAAAGACAATCTTTCTTCTATAGTATAGAACATTTTATTCCATTTATTCAAATACTGTTTGACTTTTGTTATTAAGTTTTTATAATTTGTTTGTATAATATCTTTCCAATTTGTTTTTATATATATATATATCCCTAGATATTTAATACTATCATTTTTCCAGTTGAAGTTATTATGTTTCTCCAGAACAGTACTTATTTTTTTTTATTTAATAATATGTTTTTTTTGTTTTGTTGTTGTTAAATTTTAGACCTGGGATTTCCTCAAAGTTTTCCATGGATCTTGTAATATGATGTATCAAAGAATCTATATTACCGATGGTTAATCGAATATCGTCAGCAAAGAGTTGTACTTTAGAACTATAGTTTGGGTTGATGGAAAAACTAACTATGTTAGTATTACTTCTTATGTAATTGGCTAGTGGTTCCACTGATAGAGCAAGGAATAAAGGGGACAGTGGTCAACCTTGTTTTGTTCCTTTTAGTATTTTGATTCGTCCTGATAAGAAGGCTCTAATTTTTAAGTAGGATATTGAGTTCTCATATAGGTTATTTAATAATTTTATAAAATCTGGGGAGAAATTAAATGTTTCTAATACTTTGTATAAATGTGACCAAGATATAGAATCAAAAGCTTTGTCCAAATCTAGACTAATAATTGCTAATTCTTCCTTTTTCTTATTAGCAAAATATATTAAAGATAAGAGTCTAATAACATTATCTTTGACTTTCCTATTTAATATAAAGCCTGCTTGGTCATCATCAATTAGTTTTGGCATGAATTTATTTAGTCTTTTTGCAAGAATTGAAGTAAAGAGTTTGTAATCTACATTCAATAGAGAGATAGTACGTTATGATGTTACTAATTTGGGATCTTTGTGATCTTTTAGAATGGGTGAAATGATAACATATTTCCAAGAAGGAAAAACTTTTTCATTTTTACTAAATTCCTCAAAAGCTGCTAATAGGATCTTTAAGGTATCATCGGGAAGTAATTTATAGATTTCTCGTATAACTCCATCTATTCCTGGAGCTTTGTTGTTTTTAAGGCTTTGTATACTTTCTTTTAGTTCTTGTAGTGATACTGGTTTGAGTAATTTGGTATTGTGTTCTATTGTTACCTTTTTGTTGATATTTTCTTTCAGAAATATATCTTCTTGTATGCTATTGCCAGAATCTAAGCAGATATTGTTCACTGATTCATGATATGTTCTGAATATTTCTATGATTTCTTTTAAGTCTGTCACATTTCTAGGTTTATTTCTAGAGTTATCTATAATTTCTTTAATGTAATTAGTCTTTGTTAAGTTTTTTGATTTAACTGCTAGCCTATTTATGTTTTTAGGGTTGACTGAGTAGGATTGTAGTCTGAGCCTCTCTAAATGTATTGCTACTTTTTAGTTTGATATTTCTATGTATTTTGTATTTATTAGTTTTAATTCATGACATGTGCTTATAGCTTTGATATTTAAATTGTTTTTTAATTTGTCAATTTCGGATTGTATTTTTATCAACTCATTGTCCCATTCTTTCCTTTTATTTAAATAGCAATTTTTTATTTTACCATATAGGTAAGATTTTAAAGTATACCAGACAATAGTTCTAGAAGTCTCATTGTTATTATTGATGGTGAGAAATATTTTTATCTCATTCAAAAGCCATTCTCTGAACCCACTGAGTTTAGTGATGTAGGCTGATAATCTTTGTCAAACTATCATGTCTTTCGATGTGATGTTAACTTTGAAGGACAGAGCATTGTGATCAGACAATGGACAAGAACTAATTAGAACCTCAGGAAGTTTAGAAATTAAATTGTTAGTGACAAGCACTTTGTCAATGGTTGTTTGTGTTCCATATCTATATGAATAGTGTGTGTATTTTAATGATTCAGGTTCTTTGATTTCATATATATATCTCTAAAATTTAGTGAATTAATGACATTTTTCAGTTTTTTAGCTGGGGCAGATATTCTAACTGTATCGTTTTAGTAGTATCATATGTAGAGAGAATACAAGTAAAGTCTCCTGCATATATAATTTCTCCTTTGGATTTAATGGTTATCAATTCCAAATATTTGTTCGCAGTGTCTGCACCAATACCAGGTATCCAATATGTATTAGCTAGTGTTATATATCTTCTATTAATTTCTAGCACTATTAAACATAACATAGGTTCATAGGTTCATAGGTTCGTACTAGGCTATCTGCCCTAGGGCATTTATAAGCCTAGCCAGAGTGTGTGTGGCTTTCGCCACCCCTTGGGATGAGAATACTACTCCCATTTAGGGTTTAGTTTACTGTGACTCTGTCTAGTAGTGACACAAAGATGACCCCCGGGGTAAACCTATGATCTCCCATCCACTCGTCAAGATTTCTCTTGAAGAGAGTTAGTGAGGGGCTCTGCCTAACATGGACTGGGATTCTGTTCCAGAGTGTAGGGAGCCTCTGGGTTATGAATCTGTCCATCCAGCACGTCCTATTTATTTCTGTGTTGAGGTTCAAATCTCTTGCTCTCATGGCTCTGATGGATTTGGATTTTCTGAGGTGCAGCGTGTCCATTAATTCCGGATTGGACATGGCCTTGTACGTCAGGCATAGATCACCTCTGAGTAGGCGGTAAGTGACTGAATAGAGCTGGAGTTTCTTCAGCCGGGCAGCATATGACATATGTTTGAGACCCTTTATCCTCTTGGTGAGGAACTTTTGGGGTCTTTCCAACTGCTGCAGGTGTCGGGTAACATACCATTCTTATCTGAGTAAGTATATATAATTTTAGGTATCGACAAGGTTTTTCTCCATAAAATCATAGTGCCTCTTCTCTTGGTTAGAAAATATGATTCCATAAGTGCAGTATATTCATTAAAATACATTTTGTCTAAGTCTTTTTTTATGATATGGGTTTCTTGAAGAAAAGCAATATCTATGTTATTAGTTTTTAAGAATTTAGATACACTTCCTCTTTTCATAGGATTATTAAGGCCATTAACATTCAAAGACATCCATTTATAGGAAAACATTTTGAGTAACGCAGTTATATTTCTTGAAATTTGTTATGAGCAAATGTCTAGAACTAAATGTAACTAATAAAGCAGTTAGTACTATATACATCTCCAAGCATGGAATATCAAATTCCTGGTTTGATGAACAAGTCATCAAAACCACCTTCCTCAAAGTTCAACCTTTAATCAGAAGTCGTCCAGATGCTACTGCCTTTATTTGCTCAAATATACAGTTGTTAAAAATCAAAACTATTTTGCTGATATGTATTATGCCAATGTATTCTTAACTTATATGTGTACAAGACAAACAGAAAAAGTATAACATTAAATACAACTATGTACAAGTAGTAACAAATGGATGGGAACAAAAGAAAGTTAATTATTCACAATATTTCAATAAGTTCTTTCCGGTAAGTAATCTAGGTGGATTCTTTGGTATATGAATTTCTAATCCAAACATACAAGACATGCGATTGCAGAAGACCTTTGCTAACACTGAAGTTTCTTGTCCAGATATGTTGTATTGTGTGCATATTAAGTGACCTTTCCTACAACTAAAGGTTATATTAGTGTGAGATGTTATAGAAAATAACCACAGAAGTGGTTTAATTGGGTATTACATGCACAGTATTAAGGTCACCAATTAGAGGATCATGTTGCTATGAAGCTTGTTTACCTTATAAGCATGTTATACTCTCTATATCTCACCCCCCACCAAATTTATCAACCCCCCCCCAAAAAAAATACAATTTCCACGCTAAATAGGATGAATTTCATCTGCTACCCTAACTATCATCAATTTAAATACTTTCAACACATTTTTGTTCCCATAGTAGTAGTGTAGCTTTAGGTGAGCAACAAACATGACAATTAAATATACCTTTCATATAAATAGCTATTTAAGTTGTGATATTGTGCAGTTATAAAGGTACTGACTCATTATGAACTAGTGAACTAACATTCAGTTGTCACATGAAAAGTATTTTTGCCATCTATTAAATATGAGCTATTACAGTACAGGCAAAAGGTCCAATACTACTCAATTAGCTGGTCATATTCTGGTGTAGATAATGTTAAGTATTCAACTGCAGATAATCTATCTTTAATAATGTTTGCTGTAACTTCGTTTTAAGTTTTTTTTTGACAAACTTACAGTTTAATCAATCTTAGCAATCTTAAAAGTGCTTTTAGAGTAGAGTTTTCACTGTTTACAGCATTGCAGATGCTCAGTGATGTGTGAAGTTCATCTAACATGCAGATTTGTGCTGATATCTTCAAATGATGGCCCCAAGGTACGGAGAAGCTGCTGAAGAGCTCGAACATTCATTCTGGTGAAGGTTTAGCTTGTTCTGGCACCAACGAATAACCTAGTGAGTTTATACTTTTTTTTTTTTTTTTTTTTTTAAAGCAAGCGTTAGATTTCATGTACTCTTGGCACCAAGCAGCGAGTGTTAGTGGAATAGGAAAAAGGAAAAGAGAGAAAGGAAAATATGTAACATAACATAACACAGCATAACATGATCAGGTTACCAAAGACCCCATTAAAGCCACCAACTTTTCCCAAGTTATGCAACTCTGAATGTCAATATAATAATTCGTATATCTTTTGTTTATATAAGAGAACGAGGTACATTCAATTAGTTGTTTACTTCTATTTCGTTGCAGGTTTGCTGTATAAAAAACACTCTGTCAGCCAGTTTGAAACCATTACCCCACCCCTCGTTCTCTACACAATTACTATCTAGTGGCTTCGCAATTTGGAAAAAAAAAAACTTTTAAGATAAATTATGTTTACATTTATCATTATAACTTTCACTAAAACAATTCTAGCATGAATTAATCATTTGTACTGTATTATATGCTTTGTTGTACTATTGAAGAGGGATAAGTAAGAAAGACGTAAGCACAGTATGAGAATGGGAAGAGAGAGAGAAGGTGGTGACACAATGGGACCAGTACACGAATTTATATATATATATATATATATATATATATATATATATATATATATATATATATATATATATATATATATATATATGCATATACTTATATACATACATACATGCAGACATATACACATTTATACACACATATATGCACACATGGAATATATAATGAAAGAGAAGAATGAATTTTTTACCTTGAGTTTTGTTTGGTTGCTGCTAGTGTTTTAAACAGGTTTTATCATTTAAAATAGGAAAAATAAAGATTATAAAGTTTATTTTCCTTTAAGTTTTTTGTTGGTCTTGTCATTTGTTGATGTTTTGCCATTGGTGGCTTGCCTTTTCAAACTCAGTAGAGAAAGGTTCATTTCTTCTACTTTATCTACTAAGCTGTTTTTCTTGACAAAATCAGTGGCTTCTTCAAGATTGTTGAAAGTTTTCTGACCATCTGGAAGGGAAATTCTTATTCTGGCTGGGAAAATAATCTGGGCTTTGATGTCAGCTTTTTTTAAGTCTCGGATAAGAGGAATGCATGATTTTCTTTTTATCATTGTTGCAGATGTGTAGTCATTGTCAAATCTAATGTTCCTTCCATTTACTTGTACTGGATTTCTTGACCATGCAGTTTTCAGTACTAGATCTTTATCTTGTGTGGATAAGAATTTGACAATAATGGATCTTGTTGAGGATGAGTTTTTTTAAGAAGGATGTGTTTGATAATGACCTGTGAGCCCCCCTCAATTCCGAAGGACATAGCCTTAGGAAGGTTTAGTGTGTTGGGCAGCCAATCATTCAAAAAATTAATCATATTGCTTCCTTCCATCTTCTCAGGAACTCCATCAATTCTGATGTTGTTTCTTCTTGATCTAGATTCTAAATCTTCCACTTTTTCTATTAATGAGTTGTTTTGTTTTAGTAAAAAGTTGATTTGGTTATTGTTTTCCGTCTCCCATCTGTTTCATTCACTGCATCTTCCATGCTTGCTATTTGGTCTGTGTGCTTTGTAATTATTTCTTTTAAGTCCTCAATTTGCTTCTTACTTTCTCTCTTAATATTTTCCATTATATTCTCCAAATTGTCCATTTTTGTGGAAAGGTCCTGTATACTGGTAATTATGGTTTGAAGCTCCTTCTTCATGAAGTTGTCTTGGAGTGAAGATTTAGAATTACTCATGTCTGCAGTACACTGTATATAGCTGTATAAGTTCTGACAAGTAGTTTGTGAAAAAAAAAATCACTTGAAGTTTGGATTTTTTTCCAGTATATAATCCACAATGGTAAAAAGATTATTTGTAGAAAAAAATCTTCAATGTATTTTGAGAAGAATTATTAAAATCCTGTCAGAAACAATAATTTACTGGCAGAGCATCAAGAATGCTCTTCTCACTCTGGCATCTTAGCCACACTCCCCCCTCCATCATGCATACACTTTCTGAATTCAAGAACAGTTCTACCACAATGCTTATGCTATCTATTCACTCAACAAGGGTACACTAAGAATCTGGCCTGCAATATTCATGGCATTTTTTGTGTTATATTTATTTATTGTTGCATTTAACGTTTAAGCATTTAACATTTTTCTTCGTTTTAGAAACCAGTGTGCAAGCTTCACACTAGGTCTTTTGTGTGAGTGAATGAATCACTGTGGTGTTTCCCTCTGGAAATATCTTGGTGCTACTCAATAATACATTGTAGTTTTTTCCAACAACAAGCTTTAAACTATGATACAAATACGATCACCAGTACCTCACACATAGAAGTTGCTTATAGAGTACTTTGCAAAGGCACATTACACCTGCCTATTACTGAGCAAATAGTCAATAATTTACTACTTTGTACAGTTTTATCACTACAAAATGGTAGTTCTCGGCATGACATAATTCCCATCATAAGTGTTTTTTTCAGGACAGACTTATAATTCATATAAAATATTTGCTGATATGTATGGTACATTACATATCTGTATTGCTTGTTAGTCTATATATTATTTGTTCAGTACTCTGCTATAATGCAATGACAACTCCTGATTATGTAAGATAAATGTCTTTCCCCCTGTATAACATTGCCATGTAGCATTGCTATCTGCATAAACAAATTGTTATAATTGTGTATGACTTTGTATACATTAATAAATTAATATAGACCAGAGCAAACATGTGTGTTCTACAATATACATGTATTTCCTGCTTTTAAAAAGCCAGGAAAAAGGACAACTCAATAATGTAGTCTTAAGACTTGATATTTACAGAATGGTACAGCAATTCATAAAAAGGACCCATACTAAACAATTTAAGAAAAATGGCATAGCTCAGATTTAAAAAAAGACAATACATGAGGCCTTTAAAAAACTTAGAACGCAAACTAATACTTCACTTCTAAAATTATAAACAAATATAACAATCTGCCTAAATTTGTCTTAGCCCATGCTCTATGCTGTGTATCTAATTATATCATATGTAATACTATGGAAGTAAAGCTGGATATAAAAATAATGAGCAGTATTGAGAGTAGTATCCTGTTCTTGCCTTTAGAGTTCATCATCATCATCATCAACATCATCTTTATTAGTGTTATCCTCATTTTTACAAGGGGTGTGGATGCCATGTCTACCCGATTCAGAACCATTCTCCTAGCTTCTGTGATTATCATGTCTGAATGTTGCAAGTCTTCACTCATGGAAAACTTCTATTTCTTGGCATTATGTACTTATATCATCTTGCCTTCTTTGTGTTTTTCCCCAAATATTCTTTACCAAACTATCTTCTGCTTTCCTGCATGTGACCAACCACCATAATCTTTTCTCCATCTCCTTCTCTGCAATTGCTGCTACTTTGTCATCTGCTCTGATGTCCTCATTTCTTTATCTGTCTCAAAATGTACATCCTACTACCCATTTCATGTACTTCATTTCCATCAGTTCAGGCTTTTTCAGATGTTCTGTTTACTTCCTAGGTTTCTGTGTCATAGAGAAATGCTGTTAACACCACTGTTTTTACTTTATTATTGCTTCTTCTGCATTCTTCTGTCATAAATAAGCTCTGTCACTTTATGCCAGTTGGCTACAGCATCTTTAATTTTAGCATTGTCTTCCTCATTCAGACTTCTCTTCTCCTCAGCACACTTTACACATACTCAAAGCTATTGCACTGTGCCACTAGTTTCCCTTTTATCTCAATTTCCAGCTTCTTCTGATTTCTAACATTTACTGTCATGCCCATTATCTTGTTTGTGGTCAGTTTCATCCCATGTGCCTTCTGTTTTGCATTCTGGCTCCCAATCATTTGCTGAATTTCATGTTAACAGTCTGCTTGCAGTGCCACGTTGCCTGGATATAGCAGCCTTGTGTTTCTCATCAACATGTATGCTAATGTAGTCTATCACTAGTATGAACAGGAGTCGTCTCAGAGATGAACCTGCATGCATACCCACTGACACTAGAAATACCTATTCAAGTCCAAGCATGTCATTTAGTTATTGTAAATAGCCTGCACTAATTCTGCCAATGTTTCCAGAACTTCAAGCCATCACAAAATGTCCCACATCAGCTTTCTTGGGACCTTGTCATATGCTTTCTCCAAGTCAGCAACATAAAAGGTACTAAATAATCACATCAGATCAGCATTACACACTGCAAAATCTAGTTCTATTCAGCATCTTGTCATGTATTCCTTCTGTATGCATAAAATAATTACCATTATCTGTGGTTAAACTGCTAACAACATCAAATAAGCAACCTAGTTACATAACTGAGACCCACCACTCATCATGTGTAACAATAATGCCACCTTTAAATACAGATATTAGCGATAGCACACATATTTATTTTATTTATTTTTATTTAACATTTGTTGACTGGGAAAGTCCGACTAGGTTCCACAGATCCTGTTTTCAGCAGAGGCCCGGGGAGAAATGCTCCAGAAGCATGTCTTTAGAATGTGGGAGGAAACCGGAGTACCCGGAGGAAACCCACGTGAACGCACATATACTTTTCTTAAAATTAACAGCTAAAATATACCAGCTCTGATCCAACTGTATGTTACTAGATTCACAAGAAAAATCTTACACATTTCAATAGCACTAGGAGCACTCATAGAGCAAGATAAGTGTATACAGACCCTACCTGACATGATGAATTCCAAATGCAAAGCTGAGAAGGAGTCTGCAGCCTAGGAAATGGTGATAACAGCTAGTCTCTATAATAAAACAATGCCACACACCACAAAACGAAAAATGTTATGATAGCTCACTCACTTTGTCAGGAGAACAAAAAAAACAAAAGGAGAACATCAATGAAGTACTAATCACGTCAACACCATAGTAGCAATAGCAACAACAATGCCACAGTGCTAACCATCTCCTTACATAAAGCATGAGAATTCAATAACTTTATTTTCTTTCTTGTTTACAAGAAACAAAACGTTCATGTAGTTGGAAAACTTAAAATTAATGTAGAAATAATGAAGAAAGAAATAAGATTAGTGAGAGGAAAGGATTAAATTATTGCTGCTTTTGTAATAACAGAAAGACAATTGTAATCATTGGTATTGGAAAGACTCCACTGTATAAAAACTAAGAGACCAAGATATAGATGAAATAACTGAACAGTGGCCTTTCACAATGGGAAAGGAGTGTCTTTGAAGTAGCTACTATACAAATTTGAATATATGTTTATTACAATAAAAACACATTATTATAATGTTTATCAATTCTATTTAAAACAGTCATGTATAAATACTTATGTTGCTCAAAAATCATACCATGCAAAATCTGGTTGTGCAACACTTTAACCTTGTTACCAAGAGAAACAATTTTCAAATCACTGCATTTAATAATAATTTCCATCAACTCAAACTCATGTTTGTCGAACATATTAATAAATTCGTTAAACATTTCATTGTGTTGAGTTAACCTCACAGCCAGAGACTTTTTACTCCAAAAGGAAAGGAGGGAAGAGGAGATATTAAGCATAGGTAGCTACAGTATAGTTATAACCTATGATGGTTATCATTTTTACAATTTTTCCAGTGTTCCAGTTAATAATGAACACTTTAGGGGTAATTCAATAAAGCCTACACAGGGTGATCTGCTGTATAGGCTTAGTGGCATGGTCCTAACATAGAACATGGCCACTGAGCGATCCAATAAGCAGGGCGGAGGGGCATTCATGAGTGTGCAGACACCAAAGTGTCTATGGAATGCAAATCACCTCATCTGCTGGTGAAATCCATGCAAATGAGGGTGATTTACTATCCAATAAGCAGAAAGGCCCTGTGTAGGTGTGTTGGTGTAAGAAATGTACACAGATAGAAACTGTGTACCAGACTGTAAAATTTCAACAGAGGTTGTAAAAGCCCAAAAAAGGGTGGATATTGTGCTGTAGACACTCTCCAAACACATAAGCTCTGTGGCACATGCAATAACTACGTAGCACTATAGTACATAGAACTAGATAGGTAGGGGGTTCTGATCTCAAAACTGCCAGCTGTGTGAGTGTATATGTGCATGTGTCTGGCGCATAGCCCCTGTAGCAGTGTGGCTGTGTTGTGTGTGATGGTTATACCATTTTGAGGCCTGTGACACCCTGTTAATCCCTGCATTGCATTACTTTACAGGGCTTGTTGATGTCATCCACCTTAGATGCACCATTAGACACTCTCCAGGCATGTAAGCTCTGTGGTGCATGCAATAAGTAGTTAGAACTATAATGCATACAACAAGATAAGTAGGGGCTCTAATCCCAAAACTGGTAACTCTGTGAGTGTATGTACGTGTGTGTGTGTGTTTGTATGTGTGTGTGTGTGTGTGTGTGTGTGTGTGTGTGTGTGTATGCATATCCCCTGTAGCAGCATGTGTGTGTGTGTGTGTGTGTGTGTGTGTGTGTGTGTGTGTGTGTGTGTGTGTGTGTGTGTGTGTGTGTGTGTGTGTGTGGGTGCGTGCATGCAATGGTTATACCATTTTAAGAGCCTGTTTTCCACCCTGTTAACCCCCCATTGGCAACCTATTCAGGGCCTACTGTTGTCATCTACCTTAGAAGCACAGTTAGACACTCTATAAACACAATAGCACCATGGTGAATGCAATAAGTACATCATTCTATAGTATACATAACTAGATAGGTAGGGGTTCTAATCTCAAAACTGGCAACTCTGTGAGTGTATGTGTGTTTGAATGAATACCTCCTTGCAGTAGTGTGGCTGTCTTTTGTGTATGTGTGTAACAGTTAAACCATTTTAAGGGCCTGTTAACCCCCCATTGGCAACCTATTCAGGCCGTACTGATGTCATCCACCTTAGAAGCACAGGTAGACACCATCTAACCATAATAGCTCCATGGCACATGCAATATGTATGTACTACTATAGTGTATATAACTAGATACGTAGGGGTTATTATCCCAGAACAGGCAACTCTGTTAGTGTATGTATGTGTGTATATGCGTGCATATCCCCTTACAGCAGTGTGGCTGTCTTGCCAGAGTTTCTGTGCTATGGTTATACCATTTTAAGGACCTGTGCAAACCTGTTACCCCCCCAGTGGCAACCTTTACAGCACCTGCAGATGTCATACACCAGAATAGTAGTGGCAGACACGGCAAAAATATATACATTCTGTGGCGCATGCTATGCGTATATACTGCTATAGTATGTACAACTAGGCAGATAGAGGTTCTAATCTAAACAAGGGCAGTTTGTGTGTGTGTGTGTGTGTGTGTGTGTGTGTGTGTGTGTGTGTGTGTGTATATGTGTGTGTATTCCATTGCAGCAGTATGACTGTGTTAGGGCCACCAACATACCTCTCAACCCCTTAGAGCAAGAAATCTGGACAAAGCCATACAGAAAAGTGGGACAAACACCAAAAAATAGAGACAACTTTTAAATATTGCTATTACAAACATAGAAAATAGATAGAATAACAGGTTGTGCATTAGCTTGAACTTTCTGAAGGGTATAAAGTCTGAAATACAAATATCTGTCATTATTGTCTAACTTCAGTCTTTAATGATTTGCCACTAATTTGCCAGAAAACCACAATGTTATGAAAAACAGACCAAAATTATATAGCAAACATCAGGACATTCTGCAGAAATCTGTACAGGTGAAAGGTATGGCCACCACCTGTCCCACCCTGCAGGTTGCAGTCCATGTTTGACCTGTGAAAACAACTCAAACAATACAAATGTCTCAAACATATAGAACAGCAAACATTTCCTAAAGTTGTCTAATACTTGCATAAAGCAGTAAAGCAGTTATTTTACATCACAGACAACTTAATGTTATAAGAAATAGTATAAGCTATGGAAATGTGACAAAAATAAGCTGTCATATTGGCAGACTAAGAGAAGTCCTGTCATTTGCACTTGCCGTGGGTATGGTTTGTCCTGCCAACTCTCATGATACTACAAGACGTATCCCACATTGCACATTTGATAAGATGGCAACCCTACTCTGTATTGCTTAGGTGTGTGCAATATGTAGACATGTGAAGGCCCTGTGAGTAGCTGCTGCCCCCAATGACCCACATGTTTCTAGGCATGAATGCTAACCACCACCACCCACATTTGTAGGTACTGCCTAAGGCTGTGGTGACTGTAACTTGTGTGCTGTCTGTCACTGGCCTACCAACAGATTTTAACACTCTGCAACAGGGTCTATCATTGGATATGGAATGGTGCCAAGTTCATGGCCTCAAGCTGAATGCAGAAAACAGTACAATCATACCATATGGCAAGGAGATCGCACCAATATTTCAAACATCAACAACAACCCCATAAACAAACAACATACTTTGAGAGACCTGGGTACTCAGGTTGATAACACTGTTGCATTCAGCCATCAAGTAGTGGCAGTGGTCAGAAAAGCCTTGTGCGTGGTTCACCACATAGGTAAAGGTAGTGCATTCAGAAAAACAAGTGGACATTACCTCTGTATAGTCTTCAGTCAGTACAACAATAATTTAGTACCATGGCCGATTTGGAATGTACCTATCCAGACATCTACAGCAACTGGAAAAGCCATGGTAATTCCCACAAAGGTAATCCATGGCCTCCAACACCTGTTCCATGCAGACAGCCTTGAATCAGTAGAGCCCCACTTGGTATTGGACAGGTTGCCCAGAGGTGGGCTGTGCCGTGCCTAGATGGCAATGTTGTGCCCATCCCTTCAACAGCTGGCCCATATATGTGAGTCTAACTCTTCATGCATTACCAGCACGACAGGCCTGAATCTGATATGTGACATCAACCTAACCTGCTGGAGAGACAGGTTTGTCTCCCTGAGGCTGCCCTGTCTCATGAATCCACTTCCCTTACATGTCAGAGTACCACTCAGACCCTCATCAAGTGCATCTGTGATGAGTGGATGGGAAACCACAAATCTGTCCAAGGGGTCTCATCTGTGTCCCTCAATGACTGGGACAATAGATGGTGATTGATGATTCTGTTGTAGATAAAGTCATGGCTAGGCTTGTAAGGGACCCAGGGCCATTACTCTAGTAACCTTCTATGATCCTATGAATCTGTGAACCTACTGAACTCCCAGGTGACACATATCAAGAGTAGCATGCTGTGTCAAGGGGCATGCATGCAAGATGATGCTGTCTGCCCCCATTGTCCCTCACACACTGTTCTACACTTATGCACCTAGGTAACCATGCACATATACAGCCGTACCTTGACAATGTCACATTTCTGCATTGCCACTATGCCATCCTGAGCTGCTGTATTGGCAGCAGGTCCCCAGGGCATAGACACACAGACACCTGGAACAGAAACAGAATAAGGTCTGGGAGACAACGTTCAGTCAGCAATACTAACATCAATACAGCATCAAATCACAAAGGTACATACACTTTGATGTGTAAGCATGACATATGTCAGCAGACAATTAGTCCAAAATGGCAAAAAATACACCGAACCCACAGACATTGCCAACATCCTAGCTGACAGGTTCAGCGCGAACTTCTCCCCCCCTTCCCCACCAAAAGGGCTAATATCTATCCCAGCAGAGTGCTGCCCCCCTGACATCTCAGATGCTCAGGTAAGAGCTGCCCTCTCCAAAGCAAGAAACACAGCATCAATGGGACCAGACAGTGTCCCGGGCTGCGTCCTATATGAACTCCAAGAAGAGCTAAACCCAAACCTAAAACTACTGTTCAATCTCAGCCTTACTACAGGATATGTACCCAAAGAGTGGCGTACAGCAACAGTGGTCCCTCTGCACAAAGGTGGTGCCTCAACGGATCCTGGAAACTATCGGCCCATAAGTCTCACTAGCTTGGTCTGCAAAGCTATGGAAAGGATCATCATGGACCTTATAAATAAAGATATTGGGGACCTACAGACACTGGATCCTACCCATTTCGGCTTTGTTAAGGGCAGATCCTGCATCTTAAACCTGGTCAATTTCTTTGAAACAGTCACCAAGGCCACTGACAAGGGGAAGGTGGTCCACAAAGCCTACCCTGGACCTCGCAAAAGCCTTCGATACAATACCCCACTCGGGCATTATAGATAAGCTCACCAGCTTAAATATAAACCCCTATGTCACTAGATGGGTTGCAGACTAGCTCAAGGACAGAACCCACATGGTTAGAATAGCTGGAGCCATGTCAGACTCCAAACAAGTTACAAGTGGTGTCCCACAAGGCTCAGTCTTGGGACCTCTCTTGTTCGGTATATATTTCTCAGAGGTACAGGCCAACATGGAAGGACTGTGGCTGACCAAGTTTGCAGATGACTGCAAACTGGGCGCCATAATAGACTCTCCAGCCGACACAAGCATCCTCCAAAAGGGCCTCATAGAAACAGACAACTGGTGCCAGAGCCATGGCCTCAAGCTAAATGCCAAAAAGTGTATAGTCATCCCCTTTGGCAAAAACAAAGTGCCCACAAATTACCACATAGGTGGTAATCCATTAAGTACAGAAGAAGTAATTAGGGACCTGGGGACCCAAGTTGATAGCAATCTCTCATTTGACAACCACGTGGCCAAAGTGGTTAGAAAAACATTTTATATAGCCCACCTAATCATGAAGGGATTCACATCTAGATCAAGGGAGGTCATCGTGCCTCTTTACTCATCCCTCATCAGGCCCATAATTGAGTACAGTGCCCCTTTTGGGATGTACCTTACCAGACACCTGCAGCAACTGGAAAGACCCCAAAAGTACCTCACCAAGAGGATCAAGGGGCTCAAACAGATGCCGTATGCTGCCCGGTTAAAGAAACTCCAGCTCTACTCAGTGGCATACCGCCTGCTCAGACGTGATCTGTGCCTGATGTATAAAGCCATGTCCAACCCGGAATTAATGGACATGCTGCACCTCAGAAAGTCCAAATCCCATCGAGCTACGCGCTCGAGGGACTTAAACTTCAGCACTGAAATAAATAGGACATGCTGGAGGGACAGATTCATAACCCAGAGGCTCCTTTCACTCTGGAATAAAATCCCAGTCCAGGTTAGGCAGAGTCCCTCATTCACTCTCTTCAAGAGGAATCTTGATGAGTGGATGGGAGATCGTAGGTTTACCCCGGTTATCACTTCTGTGTCACTGTTAGACAGAGGCACAGTATACTAACCTCGAAAAAGGGCATAGCAAAATTAATTTAAAATGGGTGTTGAAAGCCATACACACTCTGGCTAGGCTTATAAATGCCCTAGGCCAGATAGCCTAGTATGAACCTATGAACCTATAACACTACTGCACTACAAACTGCTGTTAAGTATACTATATTCATCCTGTGCATCAGACACATATTAGCATGTTTTTGCATCGATGGTATGGATGACAGGGATGTGGCAGGTGTATCATCACATGCGCAGGGTGTGGTGTGGAGTTGCCAGAGGCCTAGGCTGTGCCGCACAGTTGACATTGTGTGTGTGTGTCTGGAAGGTTGCTGGTCAGATGGGCCATGGAGAGGAACTGTGTGTGTCTGGTGGTGATTTGCATGTGACAGTGATGTGTGAGTGTGTGGATGTACACAGTCAAGCCATGTGCCAGCCATTCATGAGAGTAGGTTGGACAGCTGTGAACTATACATGGCAGAAGGTACAGTTCACCATCTCTGTCCATGAACATGGGAACTGGTTCTGCCAGGAATGGCAATGGCACCACTATGCCCAGGGGCAGATGTGGTACTACTTGCTGATGATAACCAGTGTCTGCTGGGTCTGTGTCCATCATGAGACCACCCAGGACCACGTGCCCATGGCCTGCCACATTGTGGTGTGGACAGCACCCTCTCTTTAGCAGTGCTGGAAGTACTGCTACTATGGGAGTGTGACTGTGCATGGCCACGTGGGCTCTCAGCTGATGTTGTTGCTGACCTATGTCCACATGTCAAATGCCCAACTCCCACCCCATTTTCAATCACAGACATTGCAAGGTTAACGACTGACAATGTCTCACCCCACCATCTACCCACTACATCAGCAAAATGATGTAAGGTATCATAAATGCCATGGATAGAGTCATGCATGCCAGACAGTGTTGCATCCATGACCCTGAGCATCAATCTGGTGTAGAATTCATAATGTGCCTGTGTCTCCATGATGGACTGAAACATGTGTTGGATGACAGGTGCTGTAACACCTCTGACAGGTGCTGGATGGGCAGCAGTCCTCCTTCGAGCACCCCTGTCAGTCTGCCTGTGTTGGAGCTTATTAGCTCTCTGGCTATGGCTAGTGTCCACAGTCACAGATGCCATAGTTGCCACACTCTCCAGTTCAATGCCACCAACCTCTGACTGTCCAATATCTGTGGCTGCTGTGGACGGGGTTGTGTGGGCTATGTGTGGACTGTGTGTGAGGACACTGGGGGAGGAAGTGGGATATCAACCAATGGGAAAGATTCAGCCCCCAACAACCCCACCTGTGCCTCAATATAGCCACTGTCATCCTCAGGGTCTGATGAGTCACTGACATCAGATTGTGACGGAGACACACTCCAACCTCCATGTTCAAGTGTGAGTGGAAGACAACATGACTACATAATTCCTGCACTATAATGTCTGCTGATCCACACACACACACACACATACACACACACACACACACACACACACACACACACACACACACACACACACACACACACACACACACATACAGGGTTAGGTGCCACAAATGCATTATACAGACCACACCTTATGACTGATGCCATGCATAACACACAAGCAGACCACAACAGACACACACGAGATAGGCCCTTAAATACATGCAGTGTAGCTATGTCTAGTTACTGTTGCTAGTACTATACACCTGTGAGATAAGTGACATGTCAGTGTATGCAATGGACCTTCACCTAAAAACACAATGGACCCATTTCCACAATAGTAATGCATCCCTTTATAGCAGACTGCCTACACCTTCACAAAATTACATGCTAATATGTTACAGCTCTGCAAGTATTCTACTGTGATTACCGATGTAATGCACTGCAGTGAACCCCTTCATAAGTGAACATGCAAGTATTGCAATATGGCTAAGCTTAACAGTTGCGTCCATGGCAAACTGGCAGCCCTTAACATGCCTAGGGTATAGATGAGCCATAACAAAACAGTTCCACACTAACCGGTTACAGGATGATGGACCCCAGCCACACCAGAGTTACCTATGGATTTCTGGGGAGAGGTATTGTCAGCAGATACAAATGTGGCATTGGTACAGGATAATATGTGCATATATCAACATCTACAGTACAAACTGTGATACTGTGCTCATTGCTGATATTCACTGTATGTGTGCACATGTGTGTATTACAACCCCCTGGCACAAGTGCAGATTGACCTGCCATATATGTACAGGTATGCAGAGGCTGCCACCATGAATGGTACAGTATTAAAGTGATGATGACAGGAGGCTTACCTGGATGTTCCTTCACTGTGGAACCTGTCCCACCAACCTCCACAACATATGGTGTGATGGATTCTTGTGAGCTGGTTGCTGAACCCAGGTTTGCCAGGAACTTCTCTGTGGCCAAGAGTGGTTGTTGTGTAGCAGGCCCTCCACCGGTGGCAGCACAGTTCACCTCATTCATAATGTCATCCAGGGACATGGGGGGGTCACAAAATTCCTGTATTCCCCCCTAATTAGGACCATTATTGAGTATAATGCCCCTGTCATCATTTGCCTCACAAAGCACATCCAGCAGCTGTGGAGATCACAGAAGTTCCCCAGTAGGGAATACCAGGGCTGCACGCATTTACCATACACAGATTAGCCCATCCCTCTACCCCATTTTATACAGACTGCTCAGAGGTGACCTCTGTGTGGCATACAAGACAATCATGGACTCCACCTTGATGGGACAGCTGCACAACTGCAAGTCGGGCTCCACTCTATTAACCCACACACACACACACACACACACACACACACACACACACACACACACACAAACCCTCAACCTGGTGTGACATCAACAAGAATTGTTGATGAGTCAGATGTGTGTCCCACACACTCACCCAGCTGTGGAATGGACACCCTATCCACATCAGCCAGGATAGCTATTTACACCTTTTCAAGTGAGACATGGATAACTGGATGGTTAGCAGGACATACACACTTGGGATACCACCTGAGTCTCTGTTGGACTGGGGCATTGGACACTGACTTGCATACACATGGGCTAAACTTTAGGCTAGGATTAAGAGGGCCTCAGGGCCAGTGGCCTAGTAACCTTGTAAGATCCTTGGTATACCAGTTCTGGCCCATGTGCTGTCACAGACTGTGTTGTTATGTGTGCGCACCCATCACTGCAATCTACTGTGTTGTGTCCCCTATGGGCGACATCCCAGTACCATGTCATGAAGCCACTATCCGACAAGTAGGTGAGTGTTACTACAACTGTATGGGGACATTCCAGCAACATCTGTGCTCCACAATTACAGACAGCATTGCAAATGTGTAGGCTATCCTCCTTGTAGGTTTCAGAATCTACCATACACAGATGTATGCAAAATGTGCACATGTCCCTGATATATGTGGACCCTCTGCCAGACAAATTTGGATGCCTGGGGAAACAGTTGGACAACATGTAATGGTTGCACGTAAACTGTGGGTAATCTGGCTGTCACACACCAGACTCCTCAGAAAACAGTTATGGTACATTAATATCTGGTACTGCATTCATTCCCTTACATTGTATGCTCAATATGTACACTCTGCTGCTAAGAAAGACCCTGTGTCCCCTGCTACAGCTGGCTACTACCTGCTGTCCTGCTGCAGTGGGTCAACAGGTATGCTAGCCATAGCTCTCAGACAATGAGATACAGGTGTGGAGTACACAGTGACTTAGTCAGAGTACTTCAGGAACAGTCAGGGACACCTGAACAATGTCTGAACTATGCCTATGTGACATTCACAGACTGAGAGGAGCTGACTAACAGTACATCATGTGATATGCCAATTGTATCCACCGGTACTTACTGTCACTGTTGTGTAATACATGCATTTGTACATGAGCTCAACATTGCTGGGGGGAGTCAGGAACCAGAGCTGTGATCTATGTAACAGCAGACAGAGACAAAAGGGGAGACAGTAGGTGCTGGACAGCTGACTAACAACAATATGTCATTCAAAGTTAAGTTCTACAGACCCTAGTGTTGTAATCCCTATTTCTTGTGGATGCATCCCCCATCTGCGTCACATTACATGGGGAATTCTATTACATACCTAGTATAGTGCTGTACTTTTTTGTGTGCAGAAATCCAGTGGTATATTCCTTGAATAGCACAGTCTGTCTTCATGAAGAAAGTCACAGACCTGTTTACCATAGGCAGCAGCTTGCCTTTTATGGGTAATACTCATGAACAGGTGATTGCCTGTGCACAAATCCGTGACTCACAGTTGATAATAGTATCCAGAACAGCTGGGTTGCATTTTCATTAGCCAATGGTATGGCAACACAGGGCTATAATTAAGGCCTTCATGTAGGCCTTGGCACTTTTCCACGCCTGTGAGGAGGACATTATCAAGGTGTGGGACTACAGCATCACAGAGGGTAGGTAGAATTACTGTCCACTGTTTGGATTGATATGTTATGTCCACAGTTTTCCATGCTATGCTTGGCCATTGTTAACAGACTTTATGATTCTCTGACAGTTTAATGTTTAACAATGTGTTTTGGAGTCAGTAATGAGGCAAACAGTTGACAGTGTCATACGTCATTTTTATCTGAATGTGCATGCCACTGCAGTTGCCGCAGGTCTATCAGCTCTGTATGTTTGTAGGACAAGACTATAACACATTTCCCTGTCACTTGACACTCTCCCCACCACTTTATGTATGGGTGGTGTGTGGCTGCCCTGTTCTAGGTGTTTGGGAGATATGGTAGGTCAGTCGCAGGTATATGAACATAGCTGATTTGGCATAGCGATATGTTGCTCTGACTGTAGTGCATAGGGTCCTGGGTTCAAGACTTGGAGTGAAATGCATGGTGGGAGCACAGCATTTTGCAGCTCAAATGGTGTAGTCTTACATTGCTCTGACTATGGTGTACAGGGCCCTGGTTTCAAGACTTGGCAGTGCTGATTATTTTGATTTTTCACACAGAGCTAATCGGAGGAAGGGCACTGAGCAAAACTCTGATCTGTGATATATATAACATTAATTATCCTGTTTTTTTGCTTATTTTTTACATAGCTTATTATAGGTATTTATAGCACTTTTATTGTCTGATGCATACTTTTTACTGTATTTTATAGCTATAAACTAATCTGCATGGTTTATTAAGCTGGTTAAGAGTAGAATGTCAACACTTGCACCACACCAATGGAACACATAGCCCTCCAGAACACACACCACCACTGCCTTCACATAAAACACAAACCGCAGACCCACCTTCATGGAGACTCTCAATAAAAATCTATCCAAACAGCAGAGCCCTCCAAGGCAGAAACGCACTCAACCACCACAATACAACACTAATCACACGACACATAACTCTCCTAAACAGCGTGATACTCAACCAATGCCCCTAAAGCAAAACAGCATGCCCAACACACTAGTCACTGGTGACTCAATATTGAGGCACACTGATGTCCCACTCACTAGGTTGAATAAGGAGAAAGTAACAGTCAGCTGCCTGTCAGGTGCCAGGATCTGCCACATAATACACACACTCAGGTCTCTCAACAACAGGTACAAATATAACTCTGTCATTGTGCATGTTGGGTGTGAATGAGCTGATACGTTCCTCCCTGGACTACATGAAAAGAGACATGGAGGAGCTCTTGGATTATGTAGCCCAGGCAGGTATGACCCTAGCCCTGAGCAGCATCCTACCATCACCCAGAATGATACCACAGTACATGCAGAAAATCATTGATTTCAACAAATGGCTAATTTCTGGTGTCATTCTAAGGGGATCCAGTATCTGTCTGTCTGGGATGACATGATTGATAGACCTCTATGCTTTGCCAGAGATGGCCTGCATCTGTCACCCCTGGGCTTCTGGATACTGGCCAAAGCTCTTGCCACCCCTATAATGCCTTTTTTAGGTGGTGTTCTAAAGACCAAATTACTATTGTAACAGCTACAAAAAAATGCAATCTTAGTGTCATGCTGCTCAATGCTAGAAGTCTAAATCTCAAAATGCACTCACTCAAAGCACTCCTTAAAATGGAGAACATCGACATTTGTGCCATAACAGAAACCTGGTTCAAGGCAGCAGAAAGTACCACGGCACTACCAGGTTATAACTTATTCTACACCTTTCCTCACAGAACTTGGACTGAAGCTGCAAAGGAAGTGGTGTTTCCATATTTATAAAGGATGCACACACCTCCAGACTAGTAGCCCAACATAACACATCCGAGATACTTCAGGTGCAGCTAACATTGGGTAAGACAGCGATTCAGGTCGTAGCCTACTATAGGTCGGCAACCATATCCCAAGACTCACACTTCACGTTCCTAAGCACCCTGGTGAATATTAAGGTCCAACCTAACACTCTTGTACTGGGTGACTTCAACTACCCCTCCATTAACTGGGAAAACTACTCATGTACCAATACACTTGCCAAACATTTCCTGGAATTCATTAATTCCAAAGCCCTGGACCAGCTCGTTCTTACTCCCACTAGAGGTAGCAACATCCTTGAGCTGGTCATTATTAACATGGGCAACTGTTGCTCTACATTAATAGTCAACTCCTCCCTGGTTAGAGCTGACCATAGAATAATCACCTTGGAAATCCACACCCCTCAGCAAAGCTAACCACCATGAGAAACTTCTCCAAAGCTAACTTTGGGCTTCTAAAAACAGAGGTGGCTGACTTCACAGCACCCATGTAAATGGAGATCAGTTGCATGACCACCAAATCATACATCAGTGCACTGTACAAACACATACACAAATGCATGGATCTCACCATACCCAACACAACCAAGACTCTCTCCTCCAAAAAAGGAAGCCAATCTGGTGGTCCCCTGCCATAAACAAACTCTACAACAGAAGGAGGAAACTGATGCCGAATAAGGTAAAGTCTCAAGACTGGAAAAACTCCCTGATCAGCCTCAACAAAAGGTTGAGATCTTTCATCAAATTCTCTAAAGCTAGCTAGCTATGAAAACAGATTTGCAGCAGATAGTAAAGATAATTGTAAGGCCTTATATTGTTATGTAAAGAATCTCCATGGCAATACCCAGATTTGCTCTGAGCTACTGCACAATGCTAACTCCTATACCGAGCCAACAGGTATTGCCAGTATACTGGCCGACAGATTCAGTGCCAACTTTACCCCTCCCTCCCCCAAGGGACCAGTCACAATACCAGTAGATTGCCAGGCACCCAGTATTACTGCTGCACAGGTTAAAACAGCATTGTCCAAGGCCAAGAATGCAGCTTCTATGGGACCTGACAATATCCCTGGCTGTGTTCTACATGAACTATAGAGTGGACTGGCACCTCAGCTATGTGCCCTGTTCAATCACAGCCTCACCTCAGGCTTTGTCCCTTCCAAATGGCACACTGGTACAATCATCCCTCTCCACAAAGGAAGAGTGACTACAGACCCGGGGAACTATCACTCTATTAGTCTGATGAGTCTGACATGCAAAGCTATGGAACACATCATCATGGACCTAACAAACAAGGATATAGGGAATCTCCAAACTCTGGATCCCACACAGTTTGGTTTTGTGAAGGGTAGATCATGCCTGCTCAACTTGGTCAACTTCTTTGAGTCAGTCACCAGAGCTGTGGATGAAGGCAAGGTGGTTCATACAGCCTACCTTGATCTGGCCAAGGGCTTTGATACCATTCCTCACTCAGAAATCACAGAAAAACTCACTAAGCTGGACATCAACCACTATATCACTAGGTGGGTTGCAAACTGGCTCACAGGTAGAACCCACAGTGTGAAAGTAGCTGCCTCCACGTCAAACTGCCAACCAGTCATGAGTGGAGTCCCACAGGGTTCAGTCCTGGGTCCTCTCCTGTTTGGTATCTACTTCTCTGAAGTCTAGACCAACACAAAGGGACTCTGACTGATAAAAGTTTGCAGGTGATTGCAAGTTGTGAGCTATTATTAACTCCCTGAGTGATGCTGACATCCTACAGAAAGGCCTCACTGAGACCGACTGCTATCAGAACCATGGCCTTAAGCTCAATGCCAGAAAATGTGTCATCATCCCCTTTGGAAAAAAAACAGTTCCCATGAATTACCACATCGATGATAGTCCACTGAACACAGAAGGCATTATAAGAGATCTGGGAACGCAGGTTGACAGCAACCTTTCTTTTAACTACCACATTGCCACTGTGGTCAGAAAGTCCTTCTATGTGGCACATCTCATTAGTAAGGGTTTTACATCCAGGCAGAAAGAAGTCATTGTCTCCCCCTACTCTTCCCTCATTAGGCCAGTCATTGAGTCCAATGCTCCATTTGCAATGTACCTCACTAAATACCTACAACAACTGGAGAGGCTGCAAAAGTACCTCACAAAGAGGATCCTAGGCCTTAAATATTTGTCCTATATGGACAGACTAAAAAAACTCCAATTATTTTCTGTCTCATATTGCCTACTTAGAGGCAATCTCTGCTTGACTTACAAAGCCATGTCTGACCCAGCTCTGTTAGAAATGCTACAGCTAATGAAATCCCAATCCCGCCGTATTACATGTTCCAGTGACATCAATCTTATTACCACATATCAACAGAGCATGCTGGAGGAACAGGTTCATAACCCAGAGATTGCCCATGCTGTCGAATAGACTTCCCATACATGTCAAGCAGAGCACCTCACTGGCCCTCTTCAAGAGAAATCTTGATGAGTGGATGGGAAATAGAAAATTCACCCCAGGAATCACTCCAGTGGCTTTACTCGACAGAGGCACTGGGAACTAAGGTTGGGTGGCAAGATGCCAGGGTAATCCTATTGGCTAGGCCTGTAAAGATCCCAGGGCCATTAGTCTAGTACACACCTATGAACCCATGTAATGCAGGCTGCAGCTGCTGCATTCTGGCCAGGAGTCATACTGAGGACTGTGAACACATTGGGGGACAGCAAGCTGTATATGTCAGTGAGGGAGCAGTGTCAGCTCTATTGTCACAACATAGCCAGGTTGGGGGTACCCATAACAGTCCAGGTGAGGCATGTGCCTCTGGTGCATATGTTAAGTAATAGTGCCATCCAGAGAGTGGTAGGCAACATTTAGGACACCTATTCATATTTGTAACATGTGTCCCACCCTACAGGCCTATGATGTGCTAATGTGGGTGGCAGTGACTGCAGTAGCAGCTACCAGTTCTGCTGGACATTACAGGGATCAATTATTTGTATGTTGTATTGACAAGCATGACTTGACATTCAACAGACTGGACTGTAGGCTAGGACTGTGGGTGTCCAATTGTCACACATGCTAAGAATGTAACAGAGCTACTGAGTCATTATTATGGCAAGTGTAGTTGCAAGACATATGTGCATGCATACAGTGTGTTACACAGGATTGGTATGAGCATGCATGTTCAGATGGGTATGATGTGTGACACTGACCTGTCTGTCATGATTTTGTAACTTCACTCTGCACTGACCTGCTAGTAGTTCAGCACACAGAATAGGTTTTATGACAACCATGTCATGAGTAGGTGGCACAACTGTGGACATTCTGCAAAAGTCTGTGCAGGTTAAGCTCTACCTGATATTGTAGGCCTCACGTACATCCATCAACATGTATTTGGCTGTGTACTGGTTCGGTGTCTGCATCACAGGCCCAAGCACGCTTTAATTTATTCCATTATATGTAGAAGTAGTGTGTCACTGGCAATCAGTATATGTTTATAGAAACACAAATCATTCTTCCCAGCTGTGTGGCCTAGTGGGCTAACTCACTATTTTATAGTTGATAGGGCCCTGGGTTCAGGATTTGGCAGGACTGAGTGATTTTACTAATGTTCATCAGTGGAATTCATGATATGTTTATAGAAACAGCGGTTATTCTTCACAGCTGAGTGGCCTAGTGGGCTAATGCACTATGTTGTGGTTGACAGGATTCTGGGTCCAAGACTTTTCAGGAGTGAATGTTTTTGCCGATGTGCATCAGTGGAATTCATGATATATTTATAGAAACACTAGTCATTCTTCAGAGCTAAGTGGCCTAGTGGGCTAATGCACTATGCTGTACTTGACAGGTTCCTGGGTTCGAGACTTGATAAGAATAATTATTTTACTGATATGCATAACAGTGTCAGAAATAGATTTATTTATTTTATTTTTTTTTATTTTACATTTGTTGACTGGGATAGTCCGACTGGATGCATGTCCATTTTCAGCAGAGGCCCAGGGAGAAAAGCTCCAAGGGTAAGCAGATACAGCATTACATAATACCAGCATTACATATTACAAACAGACTATTTACAGTGATTACATCAGTAAGCAAGTTAAACAAGTTCCACAGGTTAGAGTTAAAACCGAGTGTAAATCAGGATTAAATTAAATTACACAGCAAACTGGTTAACATATTTTTACACATTCTAGAGAGAGTTCGCCAGGCTTGATACATTGACATAGCCAGTTAAGTGCCAAATGTTGTTTGAGTCTAGCTTTAAATTGACCTAAGGTAGAAAGTAAGGTAATATCAGCTGGATGAGAATGCCAGGGTCTACTTACAGAGTTTGCAAAGAGAGAGTCACCAGTTGTGTTATTCATTTTGCTAGTCTGAATTAGTAGTTTGTTAGAGGATCGAAGTGATCTAGGATTGTTATAGGGGGTGATAATATTTTTAAGTGCAGGAGTATTGTCCAGATTATAGAGGATTTTATAGGCCATAATCAGTTGGTTATACTGGATTAGGCTGGGTAGTTCAAGCCACCCAAGCTGATTTAGATTGATGCAATGATGTGTCCTAAAAGGCAGCCCAGTGGCAAACATGGCAATGTGGTTGTAGCAAACTGAGAGTTTAAGGACAGTCTTGTTTAAATTCGAGAGTAGAGGGGATGCATACAGAAGGGTTGAAAGAAGGTGAGAGCGAGCTATGGCAATTTTAGCTGGAGGGGTTAGGAAGGCTTTTATTCTGTAAAGTGACCCTAGTTTTTTATTGATGGTTTTGATAGTTTGGTTAACATGTAGGTCGAATTTTAGATTATTATCTATGATGACACCTAATAGTTTTGTAGAGGGGTCAGGGGAGATTATTGTGCCATAATTTGAATTTATGGCAAAGGTGAAAGCGGTAGACCTATGTGCTGGTGAAAATAACAGCATTTTAGTTTTTTTGGGATTTAGGATCAGACAACGTTCAGAAAGCCAGTTTTCTATTGTAATAAAGGTGGTCTGGGTAGCTGACCATAACTCTATTGGAGATGTGGCCGAGCAAATTAGAGTAGAGTCATCAGCATATTGGATACAGCTGACTTTTGGGATGACAGTATAAAGGTCGTTAATGAAGATGGAGAACAGCAAGGGCCCTAGTATAGAGCCTTGTGGTACTCCAAGGATGTTAGGTAGAAGATTAGAGAGTTTTTTCTGCCAGAGGACAGCCTGCTGTCGACTATTCAGGTAGGACTGAAACCATTGAAGGGCTCTAGTATCTAGACAGAATGTTTGCAGGGTGTGGATTAAAAGTTGATCAACCATATTGAATGCCTTGGAAAGATCCAAGAAGAGGGCTAAGGATATATAATTACTGGTGCGATTATGGTTTATGGTGTTGGTAAAGGCGAGGAGGGCTAAAGTAGTGCTGTGATGTGGACGGAAGCCATGCTGAGTGTCTGCTATATAAGGTGATTCTGGATTATGTGGTGCATGAGTTGTCTATGAATACATTTTTCCATAATCTTTGCAAGTGGAGAGAGTATAGCTATTGGCCTATAATTGGAGAATTCAGTAGAGCTGCCTCCTTTGTGAATTTGGATTACATAGGATATTTTCCAGATGGTGGGAATTTTAGCTTCCACTGTGGTTTGATTGATTAGTATTGAGACAGGGTAAGCAATAGCATCAGCTGATTTTTGTAGGTACTCGGCAGGGAGCTGATCAGCAGAAAGTGTAGTGGGTTTTAATTTTTTGATCAAGGTACGGATAAGTGAAGTGGTGACTGGTTGGAAGTTGAACGCGAGTAGGTTTCTAGGGGTGGTACTTTCAGGACCAGGGGGGCTAGGAGGTAGTTGGCTAGCTAGGGTTTGAATTGTCTCAGTAAAGAATCGGTTAAAACTGTCAGAAACATCTTCAGAGGTTTTATCAATAGTAGCAGCAGGAATTGGGGTTGAAGTTTGTCCAGGATGTAGTAGATTATTTAAACCTGCCCAAAACTTCTGAGGGTTATTTTGATTTACTGTCTGTAAATTACAGTAGTATTGTTATTTGTCTTGTAAAATGGATTTTTTAGTTTCATTCCTGGATTGCCTGTATTTAATGTGATCTTGAGGGTCTTTAGAAGAATGCCATAAAGCCCATACTTTGTTTCTAAGGGTAATTTTGAGTTTAAACTATTTAGAAAGCCATGGCGCAGTTTTTGCCTTTGTTCTCTTCGAACGAACAGGTGCATGCAAATCAAGGATCTCAAGGAATTTGTTGTTAAATTATGCTATGGCTTCCTCTAAGGGGAGGTGTTTTAGAACAGACCAATTACATGAGTTTAGTTCTTGTTGGAATTTGGCAGGGTCAAAGTTTTTATTGTTTTTAACCTTTCTGAGTAAAGGTTGTTGGGAATTAATGGCTTTGTGCTTAATTACATATGTGAGAAGGTGATCGCTTAGGCCATCAGGGAGGGTACCAGATTTGTACAGTTGGGGGTGAATATTTATGAGTACCTAGTCAAGTATGCTTTCTTTTTGGTTGGGTTTACCTATCCTGGTAGGGGTGGATATGATTTGTGTAAATGCATGCAGGTTAATATGGGTGGTTGAGGATTCTGAAGAACAGGTGCCCCAGTCTATGTTAAAGTATCTAAGTAGTAGGTTTTCTTGGGGGTAGTGACATGATAGCCAGTGCAGGATATCTTCAAGTGTAGATATAATGTTACCTGGAGGAATGTACATACAGATGATATTAATGCATTTATTTTTATTAAGTTGCAATTTGGTGGCAAGAATCTCTGAATTATTAATCTGAGGTGGTTGTATTAAATCTATGGTGACATTCAACTCAGATTTATAGAGTACAGCTACCCCACGCCCTTCCTGGAAGCATGATCCAGCCTGTGTATGTTGTACCCAAGTGGTAACACTTCATTGTCTGTAGTGTTAGGTTTTAACCAGGTTTCAGATAAACAGAGAATCTCAGGGGAGTGGACATCCAGAATTGCATGCAATTCATGTACCTTGTTATTAATGCTTCTAATCCAAGAACCAAACCTCCACAACGAACCACAAATGAAGAAAAAGGAAAACGAATCCAGGCCAACACAGGTTTATTAACGAAACACAGACGAAGGTTTACCTAGGTTTCGTCCACATAGGACTTCTTCAGAATACTGAAGTCACAATTAAAAACCATGTATATATATATATATATATATATATATATATATATACAATGCCCATCAATCCAATTAAACAATTAAACAAAATTAATCAAATTTAAAGGTAGACACATTGTCACTGCATACTATAAAATGCCTACAATAGATACATAGAATGCAAACAACTTTTGAACATTCTGTT
Organism: Protopterus annectens; assembly: GCF_019279795.1. Classification (NCBI taxonomy): domain Eukaryota; kingdom Metazoa; phylum Chordata; order Ceratodontiformes; family Protopteridae; genus Protopterus; species Protopterus annectens. The sequence continues at coordinate 1,119,716,771 of NC_056728.1, forward strand.
TAATACTGCCTACTAAACTAAATAAAAATATAAATATATGAATATAAATATATATAAGTAGAATGTATAAATAATTGTTGCTAAAACTCTATACAACAACTATAACAATGATAAATATATTGTAACATAAAATATTATATTAGTGAAAAATGTATATAAAAATGTGTAGTACACTCAAAGCAGAATATACCTACTGGCAGTTACTACTATACTCTTTCTTAATTATATTACTATATATTGCAGGATATATCTGTACTCACCACACTCTTGGCGCAACCTGGCCAGGCACCCTGCATGGGCCTCCAGGTTGTGAGTTCTCTCCTCTACAGCTGTGGGGACAGAAACACACCATTATGCATACCTGTCTATCAGATATTCATACTAGAATTTGGTAAAGTAATGCTGACACTACTTACAAACTTTTGGGGCATTGTCATCCTGAGCATCTTGGATCCAGTAGGCCAAGAGATCCCCCTTCCTATGCTTCAAGTTGTCATAATGATGATGCACCTGCTCACCTCTGTAGGGGATACAATTTGCACTTGTGAGGTCATGGGCCAGCCTGTCCCAGGCCTCTGATTTATATTATGTCCCCTGGTACTGGCCCTGCAGCAGCCAGTTGTCATGTTCTTTCACAAGGAGCAGAACCATGACCCTGGACTCCAAAATACCCCACCTCTGTGCCCAGAAGCACGCACTCTCTCCAACTCCTGCCATAGCTCCTGTACGGGTCAAATTCCAACAGGTTCTGACTGTATTTCTGCCTGTTCAGCTTAAATAAGGCTGTTTTCCCACCCTTTGCTGTCATTGGACCATTTTAAAAAATGCTATGGAAAGCTTGGCACCATACAAATCTGCTAAGCTTAGCTGAGCAGTGCTTAAACTGGCAAATGCTTAGCAATGCCCAAACCAACTAAGCGGAACTGCTCATTGCTAAGTACTGCTAAAATGGGTCCTGTTTAAGCATTGCTTGGCTTGACTTAGCAGTGCTCATGGGCAAACCAGATTTTTTTAAAAATAAAAAAAAAATATTGAAATTAATTGTTCATTAATGATACTTTATTATGTGTATGTATTTTACTTTATATCTCCTAACCTTATGTATTTTAATTACATTATCTTGGAGTGTAACTTGAATGTTTGGACACTTCTGTGTAACTGGAGCTTTTCTCCTTGTCTCCACTGAAACTGGGCTTCTGGACCAGTTAGACTAACCCAGTTAACAAATGTTTTATATATATATATATATATATATATATATATATATATATATATATATATAGTTAAAAAATAAATTGTAACAATTTGCTGTCGGATGTAAAAACTGAAGGGCAGGTCCTTGTATTTGAACCATGCTCCTACTGCACACAAGGCCATGAATCTAACCATTCAGCTACTGTGGATATGATGACTGCACCTATACATTTCTATATAGCTCTCAGTCACGTTTAAGCACTGCTGAGCACCACTCCGTGCTGCACATACCCACTCAGCTATGCTTAAATGTGACCTTTTAAATTAAAATTAAAAGTATCCGATTTCTATTTTTAGATGTCTGGCACATGTCCATTGCTAAGTGCTGCACCACACTGTGCAAACACACAAAAAAATAAATAAATAAAAAAAGAACATTTAAAATATTTCATTTTATATTTCAGTGCCATCCTGCACTTTGACAGTGCAGGGTGTGTGTTGCAGTGTGAGTAACACACCCCTTACACTGATTCAATAACTGTGTTACAAGGCTCTGCTTAAGTAGCGCACCTTCAATACTATGCAAGGCGCACTGCCATGGGGGAGCCACAGACATGGCCACCGTACACTCCATGTAGGTCTTATACTATTCCTACATGGAGTTTATTAAATCTGGGGGTTTGTCTTATTTCAAAAAGGTCTTAAATTTGTCCCTAATAGAAAGCCCACTATTTCCGATTTTCTGGTAGAGTTAAAACTGTTTACAAGAAAATTGAATTTGTCTTTTTCCACAGTAAATTATTACCCAGGCATGGACCTCCTTTAGCATTAATTATTTATATTTTACATTCACCTGAACTCCCACTAACTCAAGCAACCTAACAGTTTGGCATCCAGTGCAAAAGACAACACGTGCAGGAGTGCAGATCCCCCTTTATGCTGCACTGGAGTATTAGTAATCTGCTTACCAGACATAAGGATAGCACTCACAGCCTTCTGTATGAAAAGCAAGCATGCTATCTATTGTGCCAATGACATTGTATGGCTTCTTTACACAAGAAATAAACTCTACCCATGAAAATTAAGGGCAAGTTACAGCTAAACTCATTGATATGGTTATTGTATGCTTTTTTCAGATGGGAAGCAACCAGATCTTCAAGAAATTATGCAACCTCTTCATATCTCAAGGAATATGTTGTTTTCCAAACAGCAAGACAGCCTAACCTGCACAACCTGTCCACTTTTGCTGAATGACTCAGTGTAGCAGAAATCTCACTGGAAAAAAAAACCCTAGTAACCATTCATTTTTAAGCTGTAACAAAGAGCTTATGTGCTGTATATTATTGGAAGTCTCTACCTCAATGGACTTGCTTAGGCACTAAAATACCACTGATGACCTTCTCTTACTCCCCAATCTGCACAGTCACAGTATTAAGTAGTGAATTCATTACATACATACATACATACAAATATATCAAGATATACCTAAATAAGTGTCCAGGCTGTTCTTACAAATATCTAAACTAGTGCTTGCTTTAAAGTAATTTGGTAGTCTAGTATATGTATTAGCTGCTCTCTCAGAGAGCCAGTTAGTGTACTTCTCATTCCTATATAATCTTCTACATAGCTTGTCTGATGATTCTCTACTACGTTTTGATAATCCCAAACATTCCCAGAGGTAGTTGTCTCTAAATACCCTATATACTTGAATATGATCTCCTGGTTTGTACTACTCTCCTTTCCCTTGAAGTCAGGTTTAATAATTGCATGTCTACAGTCTTGAAAAATGTCCCTATATTTATAAAACCTACTAAACAATAAATATAGTGGTATGTGAGTTTTTGTTGAAATGTTCTCAGGTCATTATTATTAATTCTGCCTCCACCCTTTGCTTTGTTTAGATCTAGTTTGCATAGCTCTTTTTCAATATAATTTCATTTCAGTATCTCAGGGTGCTTGATTGTCACTAGGACAATTTATCACCCCCTTTGTGGAACCAAACTGCTTTTAATAAGTTTTTGTAAATATACTGTATCTATAATCTGTTGTATCTGAGAATACATTTTAGAAGCTACACAGTTTATCAGTTTGTATGTCTTTAGTCCTTCCACATCTTATGCATCTATAAAATGGGTTCTGATTATGCTAAATATCTTTATAATATTTTCTTCAAAACTTTCTTGATCTTGTCTTACAATTTGTTTAATTTGCCTGTCCAGCTTGTTTAATTCAGTTTTTCAAAGTTGTAGCTTGACTTCTTTTCCATTTCTTCTATTGGTTGGATCTCACCGTAATCAATTATCTTGTTCTTATGAAAATATACCATCCTGGCATTGTGTACCTAGATCCTGATGTTAAACTTTTTATTTTTATTTTTTGCAATTCAAACAATTTCTTTTTCAAAACTATCTGTATTCCTTCTGCAGTTTTTCCACTGAACACATCATTCCAATTAGTTTTACATATTAACTGTTTTTCTTCCATATAATCTGTTATTAATCTTCTGTGCATTGGTTTAGTTTTCAGTTTGGCAGAATTATCTATCAACAAATTAACCTTTATAACTCAATGATCACTGCACATCAGTGGTGGTAAAACATGACATGAAGTAACATTAATTTCTTTAGGAACACAAACTATGACTAGTATGTTCTGTTCCCTGGTAGTTTTTTTTTAACAATCTGAAGAAATTGCTGTTCCTGAACATATGTTATAAATCATCTCCTTACTAATATTGTTAAATCAGTATTATTCTAGTCTGTTTCTAGTAAATGTAAGTCCCCAGCCACTATTATTCTTCTGTCCTTTGATTCATGCAAGAAATGTATGAATTATTTTAGGTCATCAGCACTTGACATTAGTGGTCTATACATTCCAAGTGTTATATGTTCCAGTGTTGTCTTTATTGTCACAGTTACGCAATCTATAGTGTTGGTGTTATCACTGAACATGTAATAATCAAAGATCTAATAACATCTTTAATCCCTTCCATAATGCCTCCACCAGATTTTTGTTTAGAATGTCTTTTGCAGTAATAACATTTATACATTGACAGAACGGGTTTCCAGTTATTGTTCTTTAACCATGTTTCATAAACAATAATAACATCAGTATTGTGGGAATATAGCAAATTGTCCAATAAAAAAAAAATATTATTAATGATCCTATCATTAACAACCATCAGAGATGCATCAAATGTTGCTATTTGTGGACTGTTGAATTTTCAACCCAATAAAAATCCTGCCTTGTGTTTGTCAAATACTGCAAAATATCTGCTGCAAAAATTCTCTTTCCTGATCTTCATGGGTACATACCATCCCATGTGACACATGTGTGCCCAACATTAGGTTCAGATGCTCTACACATTTCCATTTTTTTCAAAATGGGGCATTTTTTTATGTAGGTATTTACCAAAACAATATTTTCATTCACCATGACCTGACTCTCCTTTCTATATGTGATTTGTGAAAAATACGTTCTAACACCTGTACAAACTATGCTATCTAAGATGGCTGTAAGTACCCTACTAACAGTCAAAGAGTCCTTGTGGATGAGATCATTTGTACCAAAATGAATACAAACAGATCTGTACTTCTTTACATTAAGGCATTCCAAGGCTTCTCTCACATCTTCTATTTTTGTTCCTGACAAGCATAACACTAGTTGATATTCATTATCATCTCTGCAAATATAAGTATCAGTTCTTCTAATAAATGAATGTCGAGTTGCAGGAATATCCTTTCTTACCAGATCTGAAGAATTTTCAACATCTATTTCACTAATGTCTGCTTTATTAACTGTTACAAAGGAATGATCTTCATCACCATTAGTCTTATTAATCCCACTGTTTTCATTGCTTATTATGATTGCATGCATACAGTTCTCACCCAGCTGTCTTTCTACATCCACAGCTTGAGCCATGTTGTCATCTTCTGTCTTTCTCCTCTTTTTTCTTTCAGTAATGTTCTTCAGTCTTTCCGCATTCAATTTTGATTTCATCCCTTTTCACCTGTCCTTTGCCTCTTTTTTCTATCTTCTTTTGGAAAAATCATGTCTTTTCCTATAGACTGAAGATTTTCTGACATAAAAAAGCACTGTCCTTTTTAGTAAATATTATCTTTATTTCACAGCCATTTGCTAGTTTCTTTTTCTTCCCTGTTATTTGTGGTGAACTTCTTCATTTATTTCTTTTTTTATTTTCTTCTATACACTCTAAATCCTCAGCAGTGGTGGCTGGTGGCTTTAAATCAAAGGGAGGTTGCAGGAAACAGACAAACGGGTGGGGCCAATGGGAATGGGTGTGGCCAACAAGAAGGGGAGGGGCTATGCATAAAACTGTAAAAACTGGGACTTTAATTAAATATGCTGCCCTGGGTGCCAAACTGTCATTATGAGAGTCCAATCAAGACAAAACAAAGTGTAGAAGAAAAAAAATATTTCAATGCATCGGCTACATGACAGCTTTGTTAATATATAGATGGAAACAAAAAGGTTGTGAGGCAAGAAAAAATAAATTATTTTTAAATACATTACTGGAATGCCAGTCAAAATCAAGTACAAAAAAAAATCAACTCAACTCAAACCACTTCTCCTTGCACTGCAGTTCTAATTATAATTTATATTCAGCTTTATAAACCGCCAAGTAACATGCTGAAAGTAGCAATCTCTGTGATACCCCCATTTGTAAAAATGTTTCTTATCCAAAAAAGACCTGCTGCCTGACAACAACTATCTACTTGTTTCATGGGGAAAACATGATCAAAGTAAAAAATGAACAGCAAACAAGAAACAAGCTCAAGCTAAATTGCTTAAAGGATCACTGCACAGGTTATGGACTACACATGATATATTGGCATTCTGTTTAGTCTACAAGTAAAGCCTGCAAATATGACTGCAAGTTTCCAACAAATGTAATGAGCTTCTGAAAATACTGTAATCCTCTCCTTTATTACAAATACCTTCATATGCATTTCAATACCCAAGGCTTATACGCTATCTAGTTATGTAAATATTCTCTGCATGGCAACAAGAAAAAGGCTTTCAGTGTCGGTAATTCTTTAATACTATGCTTATTAAAGCATACTTGCATCTTATAGTCTCAGACAAGCTTACCTGATGGTCATTGAAGCATTGCTACTTAAACACAGAGCAACAGGCACTGCAACAACATGGATTTTCTGAATAAGAAGAAGCATAAATCAAAAGTATAAAAATATGACAGAAAACCAGAACATTCTGCAAAATCAAGGACAGATGAAAAGCCACTGTAGTACTTGTGTCTACCTTGGATGGGGGGATACTCTGCACACTTAACACTGCATAACTGCCCCTTTCCTTGCTTGGACATATCCAGAGTCACAACGTGGGGTGCAAGAAGTATGTCACAATTTGAAATGTCTCTGGCTGACGGTGATGGCCCTGACACACTTGTCAGAAATCTCAACCTCAGATCAAGAAATCTGGACAAAGCCATAAATAGAAGTGGGACAAAGGCCCAAAAATTAGGACAATTTTTAAATATTGCTCTTATAAACTTAGAAAGATAATTAGGTCTTGCATTAGTATGAATTTTCTGAAGGGTATGAAATCTGAAACTCAAATGTCTGTCATTATTTTCTAACTTCAATCTTTAGTGATTTGCCACTATGCCAGAAAACCACAATTTTATGATAAACGGACCAAAAATGTGATGCAAAAATATAAAATAGTCACACAATACAGCTGGGAACCTGTCAAAGAAGGGACACTTTTTAATATTAGTACTGTTAACTTGAGCAGCTGACAAAATAAGAGAATCTACATGCATTTCTGAAATTAAAAGTAATCTATCACTCTGATCATTACAATTATTTATTAATTGTAAACCCTCCACGTTGTCTTCCAAATTTGCCATTTTGCAGAAGGATTATTAGCAGGAGAGCAACATTTTGAGCCACAATTGGGGACAGTTGAGAGGTTTGGATATACCTAATTCTATAAAGTGATTTATTTGTGCATACACAATTTGGATATACCTAATTCTATAAAGTGATTTATTTGTGCAAACCTCTTAATGCAGGAAATTTGGACAAGGCCAAATATATTGGGGGAGCATACAAACAGTACTAAAAATTGCTCTTGTATAAACTTAGACAGTTTACAGAATAACAGGTCTTGTATGCATTTTCCTGAAGAGTATGAAGTCTGAAACTCAATGTCTGTCATTATTTAGTGACTTCATTCCTAAATGATTTGTCAGAAAACCACAAATGTTATGAGGAACAAACCAACAATAAGAAGCAAAAATCTATTAATTCTGCAAAAATCTGGACAGTTGAGAGGTATAGTTCAGCCAGGGTTGTCTGTGTTTGCCACCCTTCTCCCCTTACAAGATCATGGTCAAATGGGGCCTTCCCCCTGCAGCTATTCCTATGTCCCATTACTTGGCTGTTTCGCCCCATTTACCATAAACACTGTAATGTGCATACTGCTTTACTTCTATGATGATTTGGATTTCATTTAAAAGTTTTATTTTACATTTTACAGCACAAACACTAATATACATCTGCTAAACAAAGCAATGCAGTCTCACAATGAAAATAGACTTAGCATTAAAACGTCTCTGCCCCTGAAACTCACATTCATTGAAGCAGCATTGAAACCCACATTTAAAGAAAATACATTTGGCCAGTGGTAGATAAAGATTAACTTTGGGCTGTTTTCTGTTTTATAGTACAGTTGTTAGAAGGCGTTTTAAATGTATTGTTTTGAATATTTTTCCAGTAAAGAATGAAACAAAATGCATGCACCGATAATGACAAAGCTGCCCAATTCAGATAATTTCCATAATAAAAGTCTATTCAAACTTCTACAATCCACCAGTATCATTAAATATGCACAATCTCTGCAGAAGTAAATAATATAATATAATAATAATTCCATATTAAAGAGATCTGTAACTAATGAAGAGGTTCTGCTAACAAACAACTTTATATTTCATTGTTTCATCTAAAAATAAAGTGCCTGTTGCCCTTGAGGAATAAATTGCCTATGTTACATAAAAAAATGAAAAGCTCGTAATATTGCAATAGGGAATGGATGGCAAATTGATAACAGGTTCATCGTTACTAGGTATCTCCCACCAAATAGGACATTCTCAGGACTGCAGCATCCAGCCCTTTAAACGTACAACACAGTACAGTATCAGCAATGCATCTATACACTGTGTAAGTAAAACCCACAGCCTTCTGCATCAAAGGCAAGTACACTACCTGTTGGGCTATTAACAATTCAAGCAGACTCAGTATAGGTAGCTCTAAACTTCTCTTCAAGGTCTCAGCTCCTTGTAAAATCCATTCGACACTCAACTGTATCTCTCAACTTTGAAGCACAAGAAATCTGGAAAAAGCCAACATTTATTGGGGGGGGGGGGGACAAAATCCCCAAAACTAGAAACACATTTTAAACATTGCTTGTATAACCTTGGAAAGTTACTAGAATAAAATGATGTGTTACCTCCAAGACTTGAACCTCAGAGCCTGTGCACTACAATCAGAGCAGGATGTCACTATGCCAAATCAGCTGTTTCTTGAAAGACAGGTAGACTGAAACTAAAATGGCTATCATTTGGTGAATTCAGTTCTTACCATAGCTCTCAACGTCTTAACACAAAACACCTAGACAAAGCCAATAATGGTGGAATACAGGCCCCCATACCTATTCAGTGAATTTAGTTCTTACCGTAGCTTTCAAACTGTTAGCACAAAAAAACAGGACAAAGCCAATAATAATCTTATAAACAGAAAATTGCTAGAATAAAAAAGTTTTGTGTTACTATGTACTTTCTGAAGAATATGAAGTCAGAAATTCAAATGCATATCATTATTTTCCAGAAAACCACAGATTTTATCAGAAACAGGACAGCAATATGAAGCAAACCTTCCACAAGTGGTGGTGGGTAGGGAATTCAAGCTCTTGCTATGTACACCCAAGGTACAGGGTTTGAGTCTACCCACCACCAGGTATATTTGGGGGCATCACACACACACAAACACACACACACACACACACACACACACACACACACACACGCACACACACGCACACACACACACACACACACACACACACACACACACACACACACACACCCTGAGCTTAATTCCCTTCCTACAGCTCCATTCCACTTACATCCTACCAAATGCACATTTCAAAAGCCCTGTGAGACTGCATCAAGGTCCTTGTCCCTGCGAGAGCAGACTCTAGGCTGCAGATGTTGCAGTCTAATCCCCTTCCAGTCTATGCAGTCTGGATTCCTGTGTGCATCCATGATGTTCCAGGAATGTCAATCATGCATGAGCGGAAGTCTGGGACTTGCATATGTTTTTGTATTTTTTTCAATTTCTTATTTTTCTTTTAAGTTTGTTTTATTTTCTGGGGGTGGGGCTTCAGTCCAATAGCACGAGCCCGCACCCACCCTCGATGTTCAGACTAATGTATACTTGTATCCAGAATTCCAAGGTTGGCAGTGGTATTATTTTGTTCAATAGGGGTTGAGTGATCTTTACAGACAATTGCACTTCCTTTGCTAAATTTGTTCTATCTTCTCTTTGCCTAACATAATTTATTTCATCAGTCCAATCATTAATATACATAACAGTTCTCTAAGCTGTGTCAATTGCACAAGTACAATTCTCATCAGGAAGTCTATATTTACTACTAATAATGGTAAGCAAATCATCCAAATTTTGACATGAGGAACACATATTACCAGTGTTATCAGATATGACCTTTAAATATGTATATCATTTAGCACACTGTATGAGATACTTGTGCTTTAGCAAATCATTAATGGCATACTCATTTATGGAAATCAACTTAGAAAAGCAATTCACTGGGTCCACACCATAAGCTCCATACCTCCACAGGAATAACAGGACCAAAATTCTTATGAACACAATATTCCAAACACAAAGAAAGTTAAATGGTTTTGTCTCCCTCACCAAAAGAGAGACTTCTTCAGAACTAAGTTATTATTCCCATAAACACCTCTTATATAATAGGAGTCATTTACATTCTAGTTAATTAATTAGACAATTTACAAATTAAAGATTCCGTAATTAAAGTGATCCACACTGTTCCATAAACTGACAACTTAAAACATTTATGTTAAAAGTACAAAATGTTGAAGCTTTAAGAAAAATACTATGTTACATCCAGAGCTCTCTTTTTAACACTAGAGCCAAAGGAATATTCTCATTAATACCTGGTGGTGAGTTAGAGTTTAATTTTATTATCCAAAAAAGTTCTCAACTCCAACCATCCACCTCGGGCATTTAATGGAACTTGTTCTAAGATCCCAAATTTAAATCTAGTCTAGTCCTGACACTGTAAGGAGTGCTTATACAGTGAAATATTCACATTACCCCTTGATATTGCGTAGAAATGTTCATAGATCCTTGTTCTAAGTTTTCTTTCTGTCTTAGCTATATAATTACTGCCACAAGTTTGACAGATTGAAATGTAAACTATACCCTTGCTGATAGAATTTCCTTTGTGCAAATTAACCTTGCATCCATTTTCCTTTAATATTATATTATTAGATTCAAGTATGTAGGGGCATTGCCTGCATGTCCCGCACTTGGTAGGACCTTTATCAAGTGGAGAAATGATTTTGACAGGGTATTCAAATATTGATTTTAAATTCCTCCACATCTTGTAAACAAAGTCGTCTCATTCCCTAGAATTTTTAGGACATCAGAACTGCCCTTAAAAATTGTCCAGTTTCTAGATATAATTTCTCTCACCTTGTTTTCCCCTACCCCAAATGGTATTACCATACTATCACTGTGTTGAGAATGGTTCTTTGTCTTGTTTATAGTACCACCAAGGTTAGTTTCACCTAATAGGGGCTTGAATTTAGTTCTCCACCCGTCCAAAATTTGAGCCCTTATGGGTTCTAATACCTTGTTGGGGTACCCCCTGTTTTTAAACATGTTTGTAATAATTTCCGTCTCTTGGTGGAAACTGTTGGTATCTGAACACATGCATGCTGCCCTGACAAGTTACCCCTTAAAAATGTTACACTTGGTGAATTTAGGGTGACAGCTTTTGTAATTTAGGTAGTCATTAGAAAATGTGCATTTCCTGAATATCTTTGAGGTAAAACAACCTGCTGCTTTGTTCTTTGAGATGGCTACATCGAGGTAGTTAATGGTTGCATCAAGGGTTGTGCAAGTAAATTTAAAGTAAGTAGATAAATTGTTGAGGTACTTCACAAACACTACAGGTTAGTTATCTGACTCCTTCCATATGATAAACACATCATCCAAAAATCATAGATATGTGAACCATTTTGTATGGGATTCAGATTTAAATACATGCTTACCTTCCCACGCGTATAGGACTATGTTGGCATGTTATGAGGCACAACTTGCCCCCATTGCCACACCTTTCAACAGTTTGTAATAGTCACCTTCAAAAATGAAGAAATTGTTTTAGAGGATAAATTCCATACCCATCATGACAAAATTTAGCAATGTTTCGTTGAAATTTGTCAAAGTCCTTGCTGCCTCATAAAATAGTTCAAGGCCCTCTTCATGTGGAATGGATGTAAATAGGTCCACTACATTGACTGTAAAGAAATAACAGTCACTAGAATACCACATCTGGTTGATTTTAGTCAAAACAATACCAGGAATCCTTTAACAAATAATGTACAGGCTCATGTACCCCTTTGAATAACCTGTCAATAAAGATGCCTAGGGAGTGTGTTGGACTCCCACTAGCTGAAACCATGATCCTAAATGGTAGTTCTTCTAAATTCTTATGAATTTTCAGTATTTCAAATGCTGCAGGAATAAATGGATGTTCTTCTCTTAGAAAGTTGCAAAGTTCTTCTGAGATAAACCCTTGCATAAGTGTATCCTCTATAAGAAAATGTGTTTTTCTATAAGCAATAAAAATCTTATTTCTTGAGGAAGTTTGGTATTTTAACTCATCTGCAAATAAATAACAATTCCACCACCCTTGTCAGTCTTCATAATCCTGATAGTATCATTGCTTCTTAAACTTTGCATTAAATCATGTTCATTTCTTGTTAAATTAAATGAGTTTTTGATCTTGGTATATTGTTTATTAAAGAATGTTGAGTGCAGATCAGCTGTGCACACATTCTTGAAAGCCTGAATCATAGAGTGAAGGAGGGGGGGGGGGTTAAAGCAACTCTTCCTTTTTAGCTTCTTGTTAGTTGTGTGGAAATCTCTATCAGCAATTTGTTCTTTAAACATTAATTTAAAATTCAACTTCCGTGTGAATAACTTTAGTTCAATAATAGTATCCTCTGTGCTTACCTTAAATGAGGGTACAAATTTAAATCCTTTAGTAAATAATGCAAAAAAAGTCTCATCAGTTTCTAAAGAAGTGTAGGTAAAAATGTTAAAACCACCATATGAATTAAAAATACCATTGTTGTCTATAGAATTATGATTTTTACTTAAAGGGAGGCTCATACTTGTTACTTCAACTAATGCCTCCATGCATTCCCCCTCCCTCTGTCCCTCTGGTAGGTGGTGTTCTGATGTGCCAATAAAAAAAAAAATGCTGTCTGTTTTTATTGTAAAGCTGTTCAGATCTCCTCAGGGGTGGATACTCTGAATCGTATTCATCTCTGTTATTAGCACCAAACTCCTGTTGGAAATGTTCTCTACCATCAGAACATTTCCAACAGGAACATTACAGTCTAAAACTGTATGAACATCCTGGTTCTGATGGTAATAAGACTTAGGAAAGGGATATACTCTTTTGTTAAAATAATCTTGATTGTTTCTTTTTAACTTGTGTTCTTTACATTTTAAAAATTCTTTTCTACCTTAGTGAAAATACTGTCATAGTGTGTGATATTATGTTCAAACAACAAACTTTAGTAATTTCATCATTCAACTTTTCAAGTTCATTAAATAATACAGAAATATGTTTGTCATTGCATTTTATAATAAAATTAATTAACTGAAAGACAAAACTATCAAATAACATTGTCAATTTGTTAACTTCAATATTGTCCATAGAAAGTCCATTAGGAAACGTATGCAGTCTGAGATCCTTATGTAATTGTTTGTTTTTGAGACTCATTTAAAGAAATGTTGTCACACTGTATATTTTGTACCTTGAAAAGCTTTTGTTCCAGCTCCTTCATTTTATTTTCTAAGGTTTTTGGTGGCTGTTGCAACGTAGGGCTGATGTATCCCTATAAATCCACTCCCTGAAGTTAGAGTTGTTCATTGTTGTGTAATTTACAGCTTCCAAATTATTGTTTGTTGATCTACTGTTACAAAATGGTGCTGGTAATCCACTAGCCCCAATAGTATTACCAGCATCTTTATTATTTAATGAACTTGAAAAGTTGAATGATGAAATTACTAGTTTGTTGTTTGAACATAATATCACACACTATGACGGTATTTTCACTAAGGTAGAAAAGAATTTTTAAAATGTAAAGAACCAGGATGTTCATACAGTTTTAGACTGTAATGTTCATGTAACAGAGGAGGAGGAGTATTCTAATGGTAGAGAACATTTCCAACAGGATTTTGGTGCTAATAACAGAGATGAATACGATTCAGAGTATCCACCCCTAAGGAGATCTGAAAGGCTTTACAATAAAAACAGTCAGCAAAAAATTTTATTAGATCATCAGCATACCACCTACCAGAGGGGCAGGGGGAGGGGGAATGCATGGAGGTATTAGTTGAAGTAACAAGTTTGAGCGCCCCCTTTAAGTAAAAAATCATAATTCTATAGACAACAATGGTATTTTTAATTCATATGGTGGTTTTAACATTTTTACCTACACTTCTTTAGAAACTGATGAGACTTTTTTTGCATTATTTACTAAAGGATTTAAATTTGTATCCTCATTTAAGGTAAGCACAGAGGATACTATTATTGAACTAAAGTTATTCACACGGAAGTTGAATTTTAAATTAATGTTTAAAGAACAAATTGCTGATAGAGATTTCCACACAACTAACAAAAAGCTTAAAAGGAAGAGTTGCTTTAACCACCCCCCCCCTTCACCCTATGATTCAGGCTTTCGAGAATGTGTGCACAGCTGAGCTGCACTCAACATTCTCTAATAAACAATAAACAATATACCAAGATCAAAAAAATAATTTAATTTAACAAGAAATGAACATGATTTAATGCAAAGTTTAAGAAGCAATGATACTATCAGGATTATGAATACTGACAAGGGTGGTGGAATTGTTATTTCTGACAAGTTAGACTATGCACATTTTCTTTCTCATGTATTTGCAGATGAGTTAAAATACCAAACTTCCTCAAGAAATGAGGTTTTTATTGCTTATAGAAAAATACATTTTCTTATAGAGGATGCACTTATGCAAGGGTTTATCTCAGAAGAACTTTGCAACTTTCTAAGAGAAGAACATCCATTTATTCCTGCAGCATTTGGAATACTGAAAATTCATAAGAATTTAGAAGAACTACCATTTAGGATCATGGTTTCAACTAGTGGGAGTCCAACACACCCCCTAGGCATCTTTATTGACAGGTTATTTATAGGGTTAAATGAGCCCATACATTATTTGTTAAAAGATTTCTGGGATTTTTTTACTAAAATCAACCAGATGTGGTATTCTAGTGACTGTTGTTTCTTTACAGTCGATGTAGTGGATCTATTTACATCCATTCCACATGAAGAGGGCCTTGAACTATTTTATGAAGAAGCAAGGACTTTGACAAATATCAATGAAAAATTGCTAAATTTTGTCATGACAGGGATGGAATTTATTTTCAAAAACAATTTTGTCATTTTTGAAGGTGAATATTACAAACTGTTGAAAGGTGTGGCAATGGGGGCAAGTTGTGCCCCATAATATGCCAACATGGTCCTATACATGTGGGAAGGTAAACATGTATTTAAATCTGAATTCCATACAAAATGGTTCACATATCTATGATTTTTGGATGATGTGTTTATCATATAGAAGGAGTCAGGTAACTAACCTGTAGTGTTTGTGAAGTACCTCAACATACTTGCACAACCCTTGACGCAACCATTAACTGCCTGGATGTAGCAATCTCAAAGAACCAGGCAGTAGGTTGTTTTACCTCAAAGATATTCAGGAAACACATATTTTCTAATGACTATCTAGATTAAAAAAGCTGTCACCCTAAATTCACCAAGTGTAACATTTTTAAGGGGCAACTTGTCAGGGCAGCACGCATGTGTTCAGACACCAACAGTTTCCAACAAGAGATGGAAATTATTACAAACATGTTTAAAAACGGGGTACTCCAACAAAGTATTAGTACCCATAAGGGCTCAAATTTTGGACGGGTCGACAGCTAAATTCAAGCCCCTATTAGGTGAAACTAATCTTGGTGGTACTATAAACAAGACAAAGCACAATTCTTAACACAGTGATAGTATGGTAATACCATTTGGGGTAGGGGAAAACAAGGTGAGAGAAATTATATCTAGAAACTGGACAATTTTTAAGGGCAGTTCTGATGTCCTAAAATTTCTAGGGAATGAGATGAACTTTATTTACAAGATGTGGAGAAATTTTAAATCAATATTTGAATGCCCTAACAAAATAATTTCTTTACTTGATAAAGGTACTAACAAATGCGGGACATGCAGGCAATGCCCCTACATACTTGAATCTAATTATATAATATTAAAGGAAAATGGATGCAAGGTTAATTTGCACAAAGGAAATTGTAACACCAGGGGTAGAGTTTACATTTCAATCTACCAAACTTGTGGCAGTTATTATATAGCTAAGCCAGAAAGAAAACTTAGAACAAGGATCTATGAACATTTCTACACAATATCAAGAGTAATGTGAATAATTCACTGTATAAACACTCCTTACAGTGTCAGGACTTGACAAGATTTAAATTTGGGATCTTAAAACAAGTTCCATTAAATGCCCGAGGTGGGTGGTGGGAGCTCCGGTTGGAGTTGAGAACTTTTTTGGATAATAAAATTAAACTCTAACACACCACCAGGTATTAATGAGAACATTCCTTTGGTTCCGGTTTTGAAAAAAAGAGCTCTGGATGTAACATATTATTTTTCTTAAAGCTTCAACGTTTTATATTAACATAAATGTGTTAAGTTGTCAGTTTATGAAGTGGTGTGGATCACTTTAATTATAGAATTTTTAATTTGTAATTTGTCTAATTAATTAACTAGAATGTAAATGATACCTATTATATAAGAGGTGCTTATGGGAATAATAATTTAGTTCTGAAGAAGTCTCTGTTTTGGTAAGGGAGACGAAAGCACTTAACTTTCTTTATGTTTGGAATAAAGTGTGTTCATAAGAATTTTGGTCTTGTTATTTCTGTGGGGGTATGGAGCTTATGATATGGACCCAGCAAATTGCTTTTCTAAGTTGGTTTTGGTCAAATATACTGGAAGTTCCATCTGCATGGTTTTGTTTTCCAATACTCATTTAAGGAATCCCTATTCAGCTCCAAATGAATAAATAATTATAAAAGAAATAATCAAAATCAGTTACCACACAATTCAAAGAGAACTTAAATAAACTTCTATGAAAAAAATCAGACAGACAATATGCAAATAAATATTAATTAGATATAGTTAAGTTGTTGCTCTGACTATACAAGTTGTGAAAGTCACACAAAAGCTGGAATCCCTTTACATCTCATGTGAATGCTTGCAATAGCTTCTGCTATCACTTGCAGGTGCACCTGTTTTTAACAGTAAAGATCAGTAAATCACAAACCAAGATATGATTGTTTAAATAAGCTCTGGCTTGTCCTCTATGCAGTCTGTTTGAATTCATAGCTGACTAGGCCTATTGGGATGGCTAGAGTCTGACTGCCTAATACCATAGTATCATAGGATCACAGGAGGTTACTAGGCTATTGGTCCTGAGGCCCTTATAAGCCTAGCCAAGAGTTTAGCCCATGTTTAGACAAGTCAGCATCCAAAGACATGGGTGGAATCCCTGGGGTGTATTTTTTGTTTCCCATCCAGTTATCCAGGTTGCGCTTGAAAAGGGACAATGAGGTACTCTGCTTGACATGAAGAAGAAGTCTATTCCACAGATGAGGGAGTCTCTAGGACACAAATCTGTCCCACCTGGAAACTACGGCCCAAACTGCAGAATCCTATATAAACGCATTCTACGGACATCTCCAGGAATGCATGGATCATGCTATCCCAAACAAAACCAAGACCCAATCATCCAAAGGCAGGTGTCCACTCTGGTGGACCCCTGACATAAATAAACTGTACAACAGAAGGAGGAAGCTACTACATGATAGAGCAAAATCCCTAATAAGGAAGGCATCTCTGATCAGTACTAGCAAAAAATTACGATCCCTCATAAAATCCTCCAAGGCCAGCTTCGAGAGAAAAATTGCACAGGACACCAAAGACAATCATAAGGCTTTTTTCAGTTATGTTAGGAACCTGGGATGCAACTCCCAGACTTGTTCTGAGCTGATTCTAAACGATAAAAAATACATTGAACCCACAGACATCGCCAATATCCTGGCAGACAGGTTCAGTGCAAACCCCCCCCCCCCAAAGAGCAAGTATCTATCCCGGCAGAGGGCTGCCTCCCAAACATCTCTGATGCTCAGGTGAAAGCTGCCCTCTCCAAAGCAAAAAACACTGCTTCCATGGAACCAGTTGGCGTCCCAGGTTGCATCCTACATGAACTCCAAGAGGAACTAATCCCTCAAATAAAACAGCTATATAATCTCAGCCTCACTACAGGATATGTGCCCACAGAATGGTGTACAGCAACAGTGGTCCCACTCCACAAAGGTGGAGCCTCTATGGACCCTGGAAACTATCGCCCCATAAGCCTGACTAGCTTAGTCTGCAAGGCTATGGAGAGGATCATCATGGAGCTCATAAACAAAGACATTGGGGACATACAGACACTAGATCCTACCCAGTTCGGCTTTGTCAAGGGCAGATCCTGCCTTTTGAACCTGGTTGACTTCTTCGAAACAGTCACCAAAGCCATAGATGAAGGGAAGGTAGTCCACACAGCTTATCTGGACCTTGCAAAGGCATTTGACACAATACACCACTCGGGCATCATAGATAAGCTATCCAGCTTAAATATAAACCCCTATGTCACAAGATGGGTCACAAACTGGCTCAAAGACAGAACCCACAGAGTGAGAGTTGCTGGAGCCATGTCAGACTCGAAACCGGTCACAAGTGACGTCCCACAGGGTTCTGTCCTGGGACCACTCTTGTTTGGTATATACTTTTCCGAGGTACAGGCAAATGTGGGAGGACTATGGCTCACCAAGTTCGCAGACGACTGCAAACTGGGTGCCATAATCGACTCTCCAGCTGACACAAACATCCTTCAAAAAGGTCTCACAGAGACAGATAACTGGTGCCAGCACCATGGTTTAAAGCTAAATGCCAAAAAATGTATAGTCATACCCTTTGGCAAAAACAATGTGCCCACAAATTACCACATAGGCGGAAACCCATTAAGTACAGAGAAAGTTATTAGGGACCTGGGGACCCAAGTTGATAGCAATCTCTCCTTTGAAAACCACATTGCCATAGTGGTTAGAAAGACCTTCTACATAGCCCACCTCATCATGAAGGGTTTCATATCTAGATCAAGAGAGGTAATCGTGCCCCTTTATTTATCCCTCATCAGACCCATCATAGAATACAATGCCCCTTTTGGGATGTACCTTATCTGACACCTGCAGCAATTAGAAAGACCCCAAAAGTATCTCACCAAGAGGATCAAGGGTCTCAAACAGATGCCATATGCTGCTCGGTTAAAAAAACTCCAGCTCTACTCAGTTGCATACCGCCTACTTCGAGGCAATCTATGCCTGACATACAAAGCTATGTCAAATCCAGAATTAATGGACATGCTCCACCTCAGTAAATCTAAATCCCTTAGAGCCACACGCTCGAGGGACTTGAACCTCAGCACAGAAATAAATAGAACTTGCTGGAGGGACAGGTTCATAACCCAGAGGCTCCCTTCGCTCTGGAATAGAATTCCAGTTCATGTGAGGCAGGGCACCTCACTGAATCTCTTCAAGAAGAATCTCGATAGGTAGATGGGGGATCGTAGGTTTGTCCCAGGGATTACTCCCGTGTCACTATTAGACAGAGGCACAGTAAACTAAATCTTAAAAAGGGCACAGTATACTCAAATCAAGGGGTGGCGTAAGCCATACAGAATCGGGCTAGGCTTATAATTGCCCCAGGGCAGATAGCCTAGTATGAACCTATGAACCTATGAACCAACAAGTTCTATTGATGTCACAGATGAGGTTGAGGTTGCGCGTGTGCGTTACTTGAGTGGAGCTTGACTTGTGGATATGCAGTAGTCCCATCAAGGCAAGGTCTGAAATTGCTTTGTATTCCAGACAGATGTCACCTCTAGAAGGACAGGGCTTTTAGCCTATCTGTGTAGGGTAGGTGTTTGAGTCGCTTGATTCTTCTGGTGAGAAACCTCTGTGGTCTCTCCAGCTGCTGCATATTTTTTGCAAGGCATATGCCAAAGGGGGCATTGTACTCAATAAGTGGCCTTGCTAGGGAAGAATACAGGGATGTTATGACCTCCTTGTCCCTGGATGAGATACCCTTACTTATGAGGTGCACCATATAGAATGCTTTCCGTACAACAGAAGCAACATGGAGGTCAAAAGTCAGGTTGCTATCAACCTGGGTGCCCAAATCCCTCATGACTGATTGCGTGCTTAGGACATTGTTATTACTGTGATAATATGTGGGGACATCACTCTCCCCAAAGGGGATGATGATGCATTTTTTTGGCATTCAGCTTGAGGTTATGTTTCTGGCACCAGTCATTTGTTTGGGTGAGACCCTCTTGGAGGATGTCCACATCACTTGAGGAATGGATGACCATGCCCAGCTTGCAGTCATCTGCAAACCTGGTCTGCCATAACCCACTGGTTTTGGCCTGCATCTCAGAGAAGTATATTCTGAATAACAGAGGTCCCAAGACCGATCCCTGGGGTACACCACTTGTTATGGGTCTACTGCTTGAGGTTGCTTCCCTTATTTTGACTAGGTGGGTTCTATCAGTGAGCCAATTTGCTACCCATCTGATAACATATGGATTTATACATAATTGAGAGAGTTTGTCTACTATGCCCGAGTGGGGAATAGTGTTGAAGGCCTTAGCAAGTTCAAGGTAGGTGGTGTGCACCCTCTTCCCTTCATTCATGGCTTTGGTGACTTTCTCAAAGAAGTCAATCAGATCTAACAGACATGACCTCCCCTTGACAAAGCCAAATTGTATGGGGTTGAGTGTTTCGAGGTTGCCAATATCCTTGTTGATGAGGTCCATGATATTTCATTCCATGGCCTTGCAGATCAGACTAGTTAGGCTGATGGGTCTATAATTTCCCAAATTGATGGATGCTCCACCTTTGTGCAAAGGGATGACAGTGGCTGTCCTCCATTCGGCTGGGACAAAGCTGGTACTCAGGCTTTGGATGAATAGGGTGCCTAATGGTGCTGCAAGGTCATGCCTGAGTTCATGTAAGATGCAGCCTAGGATATTATCGGGTCCCATGGAGGCTGTATTTTTTGCCTTTGAGAGGGCAGTGATGACCTTTTCCCTAGAGATAAGGGGAGGGGGGCAGGTACTGGGGATGTCCTGATTTGCTAATGGGAGAAGAGAGGGGTGAAGTTTTCACTGAATCTGTCAGCCAGTAAGTTGGCCATATCTACAGCATCTGTGTATGTGGTGTCCTTGACCACCAGTTCTAAACAGATCCGGGTGCTTCCTTTGAGATTGCAAACTTATGTGAAGAAGGCCATATGGTTGCCACTAGTAGATTTGGCCAATTTGGACTCAAAGTTGGCTTTAGAGGATTTCACTAGTGCACTTATTTGCTTGATCAGGCTAAGGAGAGATTGCTTCCAAATGGGCACCTGCTCCTTCTTGGTCCTGAACAGCAATTTTTTTATTCCTTTTGTTATATAGTTTATTTGTTGCAGATGCCCACCAGATAGATTTACTCTTCCTTGTGGAGGATGATTTTGTCCTATCTGGTATTCCTGATTCAATGTATCTATATAAATGCTTGTATAGTACTTTGGTGTAGATTTGGACTAAGATGTCAATTCCAACAGGGGGGAAGGGGGCTGTGAAGCTGTTCATACCATCCCTCAGGAGGTTCCTGATTCAATGCATCTATATAAATGCTTGTATAGTACTTTGGTGTAGATTTGGACTAAGGTGCCAATTCCAACAAGGGGGAAGGGGGCTGTGAAGCTGTTCATGCCATCCCTCAGGAGGTTGTAATCAGCTTTGGAGAAGTTTTCTTGTTTGACCCTAGCTAGAGGGGGGTCAGGGGAGATACTGACTTTGAAAGTGACCATTTTATGGTCAGATCTTACCAGGGAGGTTGATACTGTAGGGGTGCTGCAGTTCTTACTCATGTTGGTTAATACCAAGTCCAAGATATTGTCACCTCTTGTGGGGGTATCAACTAGCTGCTCCAAGGCATTTGCATTGATAAAATCAAGGAATCTCTGAACATTTGCATTCTGGCATGAGTAGTTTTTCCAGTCTATGGTTGGGTAGTTAAAGTCACCAAGGATCTGGGTAAAGGGTTGAATCTTGATAGATTCAAAGAGGTCCAGATGGGTGGAGTGGGCATCCTGAGTCAAATTTGGGGACCTGTAGCTAGCTATGATTTGAATAGGAGTCTTGTCAATGGTTAACCGCACCTGGAGTGTCTCCTGTGAGTCATACTGTTTGACCAGCCTGGAGGTGTGTGTGTGTGTGTCTTTAATATACATTGAAACTCCAACTCCTTTTGCTTTGCTGCCCACATTTTGGGGTCTGAATGCATGATAGGATGAGTAAGCAGGTAAGGCTGGGATGCTTTGAACCAGGTTTCTGTGACTGCACAAATGTCAGCATCTTCCAAGGTTAAGAATGCTTGCCTTGCAATGAGTGCAGTTTCATGTTTAAACTCCTAGCATTTAGCAGCATGACCTTTGATTTGCATTTTGTTGAAAGTTTTATGTTGGTTTTATCGATCTCAGAACTTTTCCTAAAAAAGGCACTCTGGGGGAGGCAAGGGCTTTTGCCAGTAGCCTGAAGCCCAAGTGAGACAGATGCAGACCATCTCTAGCAAAGCATCGTGGTCTGTCAGTCGTATCTTCCCAGGCTGTCAGGTACAGGATCCCCCCCTGGAATGACACCAGAAACTAAGCCAATTGTTAAAGTCAATCATTTTCTGTTTGTATCGAAGCATCATTCTGAGTGATGGTAAAATGCTGCTTAAGGCTAGGGACATACCTACCTGGGACACATATTCAGTGAGCTCAATTATGTCTCTCTTCATATAGTCCAGGGAGGTACATCTCAAGTCGTTCACCCCAACATGGATTATGACAGAGTCAAAACAGTACCTGTTGTTGAGAGACTTGAGTGTGTGTGTGATATGGTGGATTGTGGCAACTGACAGGCAACTAACTGTGACTTTTTCCTTATCCAGCCTGGTGAGACGCACATCTGTGTGTCTCACAATGGAGTCTCTTATGACTAATATGTAGGGTTTATGGTTAGGCCTTTGCGGTTGTGAGACACAGGTGTGTAGACTATGGATGGTATGTGGTGTGGAGAGTTGTGGAGTTCACGTGTGTTTTTGCATCTGAGGTTTCCTTTGTTTGGGTATGTTTTTGTTGAGAACCTCGACATATGTGGGTGTGTGCTGTGTAGCTGAGGGTGGTGTTTGAGGTGTAGTGATTGTGTTGGTAATCTTCTCAGTGTCAGATATACTGGATTGTGAGAGGGAGAGCATAGACTCTAGGTTCTTAATGTAATTGCATCTCTCACAGATTGTGTTCCTAGGTGGAAATAGCAGATGGTTGTCAATGTACATGAGGTAGCTGCTACACTGTTTTAGGATGCCCATATCAACCAGGCTGGCAGGAGAAACCATAGGAAATTGTCCATCCATATTTTTCAGAATCTGAGGGAGAGAGGCCAGGGAGAACTTAGGGGCAGGCCTAAAGCCCAAGTGCTTAAACCAAAACTAAGAGGCTTAGATTAACACTTAAAAAATTTAACCAGACTAAAAACAAGCAGTAATAAATGCAGCAGAAAAGATGTAATTTAACATTTTTGGAGAACAAGTAGCTGAAAAAGTAATATGAATTTATAGAGTGGGAGGAGGAAACACAGATACTGTAAAATTAGCTATCCCCTTCTAACAACTAACAGTGAAAATTAAAGGTTAAACAATGAAATATAAATCAAAGTAAATCTTTTTGTCTAAAAGCTATTCCTTCCTCCTACAAATGGTGAAAAACAGTGATAAAAAATAAAATATAAATTTAAATAAAAACTTCTCTTACCAGGCTACTGCACAGTGAAAACCAAGACAGGATTGTTTAGATTAGTTCTGGATTAGGAGCTTCAGACAGAAATGCACCAAACAGTGGTTCAAATACATGTCTAGAAGTCACCACCTCCAGCTATAATATCAAGTCTAATGAGTCCTCATGCAGTGAATCAAAGCTGTACATACCAAAACAAAGTCAAAGCTTTGCATAATCTGGAGCAGTTCCACAAGTGTAACATTGACCTAGTCACTGAAATTACCCTAGATAACCCACTTTGCACAATACCAATTTGAGTCATTAAGGAACTCTTTAAAGGTTTAAATAAATATCTTCAAATAACAGAGTAGACTGTAAATCAGGAGAATTCTGCAATACTCTTGCCATAATAACATAATCAGAAGAGCTGCTAATTTCACCATGAATCTGGTATATCTGAAACATGGTACAGTAATGAACTGCTACTCTTCTATTAATGTTTCTCTGACTAAATAAAATGACTTCAGTTATGATAGCTATCACTAAACAGGGTTCAAAATTTTGATCAAACCAGGGCTCACTTATAAACATCAGGTTTACAACCTGCATTAATAATTTTACAGACGTGTTTTGTATAAACCTGACATTAGACATGACAGCTCTACACAGAGTTGAGGGAGAATAGGGCCTGGTACCACAGTGACTATGGTCTTACTTGTGGTGATCAAAGATAACCATTACTGGAATACAGACACCCAGATTATGTTTGGCAGACCCCTGATCACAAAAGCCTACCATCTTATGTGTGTTGGCTATACCAAAGGATCTATAAGGATGTGACATTGCAGATGCCACCAACAGTAAATTACAAGGACAGAGGGCAGCAAAAAGCTTAAGTAGGCACCATCATGTAAAGTCATAGAAATTGTCTAATAAAACCATATAAATCAGAAATCATGAAGAAAGAAAAATTCATAAAATCTATTAAGCTTTAGTAAACTTGATCTATAGTATTTTTCATTAATGACCTTAAGAACATATGACAAATATGTACTGCTTCCTTACACTATGACAACACTACCTGTCTCACCCAGAAAAGCTTTACACTGTACAGCTGGAGAGCAGAGTTATGATCACTGGATTCTCAGGATTTTCTATTTTCAGTATCAGCTCAGCTCTTTGTAATGTAGTCTTGCCACAAGTGGGGATATCTTTGTTGATAGTGGTTCAGTGTTACACATACAGTGACTTCCACAGAATTAATAACTCTTTATCAGTGGCATCCTCCCTTCTTGCTTCTATAGTACAATGCTATCACCAGCCCAACTAGTCTGAACTCCACAGTGACAGTAACTAATCACTCCCATAATAAGCCAGCCATATTATATTAGTTATGATAGCTGCAGAAAAAAAAGCAGTCTCATTTCAAAGGACAGATACCAACAGCTATATTGCACCAGTTCTTTGCAAGCATCCTTATTAGACTGCAAAAATCACATAGCTGAACAATAAAAAGATCTTACTTAAAAATTTGAAAAGCAGACTGGTACTTAAATATACAAAAACATATCCACTTGTACAGGAAATGTCAAATAAAATCTCTGAATAGGCAGTGATCTTCAGAAAAAAATATAGACTTTTAACTGTGCCTATTCCTATGCCCTGACTAAAATATATCAGGAGCTGTTTCTAATGTGTAAATTCATGTAGTAGTTGAGCACTCTCAGAGTTTACAAAGATGAGCTCCCTATGTCCCTGAGAAACAGGATATCACTCTTTCTCTTTTATGTGCCATGCAAATGCTGCTACTGTGGTCATTCTCTATTTGTAGTATCTTATTCAGGGTCAGCACACATAAGATAGAGTGAGACTATTTAATGCATACTTCTTAGTAGCCATGTGGCTCCACATGAGTATCTTGGTATGACTTAACATGAGTAGATAATTACTTAGCAGTGAATAATTTGACAAGTTCCTTTTTCCATACTATACAGCTCTCCTAAACTTTTCACTCACTGATCAAAATTTGAAATCTGTGCCTTAAGGATATCTTGACCTAAAGAATTCAAACTCATTTAAGGTAAATTGATTCTCTGTCATATATGTGTGGGGGGTAGAGGGTCTGTGTATGATTTCTGTTAAATCTCAACTAAAAATAATTACATGTCAATTAGTTCTGTAGAACTTTTTAACATAAATTACATACAGATAAATAATATCCAGAAGAAGTAAAAAAGCACATAGTCTGGCAAGATCTGATAATTACAAAATATTTAGAGATAAAACAACCAGTGTAATTACAAAATATTTAGAGATAAACAACCAGTGTATTTATCACTATCCTGCCAATAAAACAAAAACCTGGCATGACAATTACCTCACAAAAATGTAATCATTGAACAGGTTTCCCATAACATATTACTAGGATTCATTGAGCAAGATCTCAGGTTCATCTAGTATGTCAACTATGTTACTGCCAAAACTAATCAAAAGCCAGTTATGCTCTGTAAAATTAATTATAATAAAAAGAACAGTGCTGAAGAGCTGGGGTTCAGCCAACTAATAAATAAATATGATCAACACTAGGAACATATTAAAACTGGAAGCACCACAAACTTTTTAAAACTCAAGATTTATTGTTACCAAATAAACATATAAATAAAATGTAAAATTAAATGCATTAACTTCTTCACTGTGTTTTTCATCCCCACCAACCGGGACTTCCTCAGATCCTATTCCCTACTCAGTTATCCCTCCATAATTATATAATTTTCCAAAAAGTAATATAATTAACATTATCTAAAATTTTAAAGAAACAGTCTCATATTTAAAAACAAAATCAAAAAACAGTTGCTAACTTAAATGCACCATTATAATAACTTATAAAAGCATATTATAAAACTGCTATTTTACTGTCTTCCAATAATATAAATATATATGTAGCAGAAATATAAACTTTTTAAATATAATCATTTTAAATACTTTTTAAGTAATAGTAGATACATTAAACAAGTCACTGCCATATACAAAGATGTTCAGCTTACAATTCCAACTTGCAAATAACATAATACATCGTTCATCTTCTTCATTATTTTGGTGTACTTGATATCCTGACTTTGGTTTAGGGTAACACCTATGTTCTTTATGTTCCAATAAATCTATCTCATATTTCTTATTTTTCTTTCTAACCAAATTTTTCTTCTATTTTGTTCTTAATATTCAAATATTTGTTTTTTTCTTCCTCGATAGTATACACCAAATCACCCATAATCAGCTTATTAACACTCTCTATTTTCTTGTATATACTTTCCATCTCCCTATTATTATTTTTAGTAATAAGTTCCATTATAGAAAAAACACACTGGTCAAATATATTGAGCAATTTTTTGTGAAAAGTAGAACCATCTGAAACCTTGTTCGGATATTTGCAAACTCTTAACCCCTTAGGTACCATTTTTGCTTTTAAACATTCATTCAAGTACCAATTGTCTACTTGGAATGACTTGTATTTGAACAAGTTATTTATAAAGTAAGGATTTTATAGAAATTTTATATCATATAAGATAGCTTTGTTACTCTTTATAAAACTAATGATGATTAATAAGGATGACACATTTAATTTAAACCTCTAAAAAAAAAAAAACAGCCAGCACTAACTGGAATGGATCAGTATAAACAAAGTTTATTAAGTCCCACAGTCAACAAACCAGTTTCAGCCCACTGGCCTTTTTCAATGTATAATATCAACTGCAGTGAAACACATTATATAGGAAACAAACCAATTAACATAATTAATTGTGTTAAACTCACAAATGATCATTCAAGCCAGGTGGAAATAATCCACCTAATCTCACAATCCATAATTTCTCCTTCCTATTAAGAATTTTATGCCAACCCACTTGAAAACATCCATTGCCCACAATTCTATCAATAATAATGAATTTGAAACTAGCTGAAGTATGGACCATAGTGTGTTTATATAAAGCTTCTGTGGGATATTTGTTCTTAATATTGCTTAAATGTTCCGAAATATGAACACTAATTGGTCTTGATGTTTTGCCAACATAGAAAGCCGAACAGTTACATACTGCAAGGTAGATAACCCAATCACTACCACAATTGGAAAGAATATTTATAGAAAAAACCTTTGTTGTATTTTTACTAGTAAATTCTTTAGTCTGATAAATATATCTACAAAAAGAGCAGTGGCCACAAGAATAGCAACCAACTGCCATAGTGTCATCCAATGTAGCTTGCATTGTACCATCAGTTAATTTATTACCTTTGTAATGACTAAAATAACTGCCTAAAGTCCTGCCTCTGTGAAACGAAAATTAACATCTGTCACCCAAAAGATCATGTACTCTGTCATCAGCCAAAAGGATATGCCAGTGGTGTTGAATTAAATCTGTAAACTGATTAACATTCCTACCACATGTGGTGGTGAACCTAACTTTGGTATGTGTATTAGATTTATCATGCTGCCTATATTGGAGTAAATCTTTTCTAGATAACCTCTGAAATTCATTACTCATTTTAACCAACTTTGCCATTGGATAACCACGATTCCTAAAACGTTCAATCAAATCATGGTTGTAATACATGTAATCTTCTGTGTTTGAACAAATACGATGAATCCTCATAAACTGAGACTTAGGTATGTTCTTAATTGCATGTCTAGGATGGCAGCTTGTAGCATGTAACAAAGTGTTGGAATGGAAGGGTTTCCTATTAACAGAACTGGTTAATGTACCATCCAGTTGCCGCATAAGATTGACATCCAAAAAAGAAATGGACATTAAATCATACTTAACCGTAAATCTGATTTCCCACTTGTTTTCATTTAAATATTGTATAAATTCTTGTAAATATGTTACATCAGATTTCCACACCGTCCAACAATTGTCTAAAAAAGTCTCCATATATTTATTTCATCAAGGAATAGATTATGACTGCTATCATAAATGATATTCTGCTCCAGATAACCCATAAACAAATCCGCATATATGGGTGCAAATGATGCACCCATAGCTGTCCCTTTAAGCTGTAAATAGCATTTGTTATTAAAAAGAAGATGTTTTTAATGAGGCCATTTTAGCCAAACACAGAAGAAATTTGTTAAAGCCAGGACTGTATAGTGGGATTTTGTCCAACCAGTATTCCAAAGCAGATAATTCCATTCAATGTGGAATGCTAGTATATAATGAGGTGACATCCAATGTACACATTAACCAGCCGGGTTCTAATTGAGCATACAAAACATATTCAAAAACTCAATAGTATCTTGGAGTCATGCTCTAACCCCTTTAAGTAATGGTGTATGATTGTTGGTCAAAAAGACCGACAATGGCTCTGTAAGAGAGCCTCTTCCAGATAAAATTGGTCTCCCCGGCAGTTTGTGAATGTCTTTTGTGCATTTTTGGAAGCAAGTAAAGATATTGTGGTATAGGATCCTTTACCTGTAGATGGAAAGAAGTGTTTTTTGCTAATAATACCCTCGCTGACAGCATTTTCCAAAAAATTATCAATTTCTTCTTTAAATCTGGGTGTAGGGTCAAACAGAATGCATGTATAAAACCTAGCATCACCCAGCTGTCTTTCAGCTTCTTCCACATACATCCCCCAGTCCATAACTACTATAGTTCCACCCTTATCTGCTTGGATAATAACAATGGTCTTATTAATCCTAAGTCTATCCAAAACTTCCCTTTCTGATGCTGTTAAATTATGCGAAAAAAGATTTTTGTATTGGTTAGAGTTGAAGTGTAATTCCCTCAGAATACATTTTTGAAATATCTCAACATTTTTATTCATAGGCGGAATAAAGTTAGATTTATGAAACTTAAAACCACCAGGGTGATTCACTTCATAATCAGAACCAACATCATGGAAATGCAATTTCAAGTTCAATAATCTACAAAAAGAGTATACATCCTCCACAAAAGTATCTTCTGTGATGCAAAATCTTGGTATAAAATTCAGTCCTTTATTAAGTATGTCATAATTAGAAGGTGATAGTACAACAGATGAAATATTGAGAACATTATTTTCAGGATAATCATGGATTTGAATATTGTTTTCAGGATTTACTTGGGTTTCAGTAAATTCAACACTGCCTCCAATGACCCGTCTGCATTTATGCTTCCTGCCCCCCCCCCCCAATTCCTACAAATAAAGGCAAAGAATCGATACCCTGGACCATATTACCCTGTTCATTTGAACAAGGTTTCTTGTATGCTGGTGGTGTTTGCTGTCTATCAATTTTAGTGTCCGTATAGGAGGACGAGTACTCACCAGATGTATCACTAGCTGTTTTTTAAGAATAGATTTCCTTCTTTTCCTCTTTTGTCCAGTCTGTAGTGTTTAATTCGTACCAAATTTTACACTGTTTTATGTCCAAAGGTCTTCCCCAAGTTACAATCCCTTAAATCTCTATTAAATTTACATATTTTCCTCTGTTTCAATTCTTGTTCAGATTGTACCAAATCCTTGCTTAATTTATCAAAATAAATCTTATATGTGGGTGAACCATCATACTGCTTTGCAAATTTGTGCCACCTCCGAAATATAAGCATCAATTTTACGTTCATAATACTCATGGAGAGTTTTGACAAACTGCATGGATGCAGTCTGTTGTATGTTGGACCATGCTGTAAGCAATATTTCATTAGGCTGGCCTACAAGAGGTCTGGTTTGGATTCTTAACCCCCTTGATGTGATCCCTTTTTGCAAATATGCTTTAAAAAGTCCTAAATGCCACACACTAGACCTAAGTGTTTTCATATTCTTGTTTAACTGCTCAAAAATGGCACTACATGTGACATCTGAAGTTTGTTCAGCCAGATTAGCCCCATCATTATTGGGTTCAAGGCCAAAAACCTGAATGTCTTCCTTATCAGCTGACAACCTCCGTAGGATTTGGATCAAATCTGTTATTGACACAATGTATAAAAAATGAAAAATAAACATGGTATACCATATTATAAGTATACAAAACTCAAATATAACTGAGGGGCTATAATAAATTAACCTATGAAATAAATACCAAGAAGCCCAAAGGAACAATGTGCATGGGAAATACCTAAAACTTTCTAACACTCCTACCTAAGAGAGATGTGAAACCAAGTCACTTCAATGAAGGACCCATCAAAACATATATATTTGACTCATAATCCTGTTCAAAAATAAGCAACTAGTTCAAAGGGGAAGGTCATTGGCAAAAATAAGTTGACAAAAATAGTGCTGCTGCATTAAATATCAAAACCTAAAGCAAATCTTGATACAAAAATGTCTATTGTTGAAAAAATTATTAAAATACAACACCAATAGTCAATGCAAAAGTTTAATTAATATAAATAAGCCGCAGTAAAATCTTTTAATGAACGCCAAAAGTTGTATATTAAAGCATTTAGCCATGCGCACACATAAAGATGCGGGATAATTTAAAAAACATAGTCCACCACCTGCAAAAAATAAGACTCAAACCATCAGTGAATATGTGTCTTTTATAGGCCTGATAATATCCAAACACTTCCATGATTAGCTGGTGGAGCGCAACAAATATAACGGCCAAAACAAATATAATCACTTCTGGTACAACTGCATACATATACAGCAACGATAATCCCTGTTGACCCATTTGTGTGAACAGATACTGTCCCAACAAGGAAAAAAATATTCAATCCATAAGACTATCAATTCATTATTAGAATGTGACACCAATAGTCCATACAAAAAGTCCAATTCTGATCAAGAAACAGCAATAGTTTCCTTTAATAAATGCCAAAAGCTGTTGGATAAAATGTTTAGTCATACACACATATGAGAATGCGTGGTTGTATAGAAAACATGTCCACTACCAAATGAAACTCAAATAGTCAGTAAATGTTTGCCTTTTGTACGTCTAACAGTCCCCAAACACATCCATGATCAGTAGGGGTTCACTTCATCCGATCCACATAGAACACAATGGCAGTAACAGATGTAACCACTTCAAATACAGTTATATGCACCAATCATAATCACTATTAACCTGTTAGTAATAAAAAATATAGAATCCCCCACAGGAGACGTTATTAAGTTAGAACAAACAATCAGTCATTTGCTTCTTAAGTTCTTAAAAAACTTTAACTGCTTCCCATCAAGGCAGAGATTGAGATAGTCATCCAAAATGCGAGCAAACCACTGGAATAATCAACCGGGATTCACTTGGTCAAACCCACAGCATGTAATGGCTTACATTGTAACCAAATATAGTCCAAAACTTCAGCCAGTTTTCTGCTCCAGTGATCAGTCGGTATTCACCTCATCCGATCCTGGTGTAGACTTAGTGGATATAACGGCTTTAATAAAGTCCTGGAGAAAATATATGAAGAGTGAGTGCTCAAACTGAACACTGAAACCATCCGCAGTAAATGCCACCAGCAGAATAAGTGGAAAAAGTATACCACAAAGTTTCTGCATGGACGTCAAGTGCAAGGCTCAAACCAAAAGTCAATCTTCCAAAAAAACAGCCAGCACTAATTGGAATGGATCAACATAAACAAAGTTTATTAAGTCCCACAGTCAATAGACCGGTTTCGGGCCATTGGCCTTTTTCAATGTATAATATCAACTGCAGTGAAACACATTATATAGGAAACAAACCAATTAACATAATTAATTGTAGTAAACTCACAAATGACCATTCATGCCATCCATGCAGGAACTTTGAGGTGTACATTTAATTTAAACCCAAATATTATACGAGAGGCAAACAGTAAATCTGCTACTTGAAAAAAATCATATTTATGGTGATAACTGTCAGTATATATATATATATATATATATATATATATATATATATATATATATATACTAATATGGTATTAGCATTCTAGTATTTCATAGATGGAGATGGTATATTTACCTTAATCCCTAGTAACATTAATAATATTACGATTATTATCATTATTACTAATATTGTTATTTGTGATAGAATATTATGATAGAAGAAGATGAATGATGTATTATGCTGTTTGCAAGTTGCAACTGTAAGCTGAACATCTTTGTATATGGCAGTGACTTGTTTAATATATCTACTATTACTTAAAAAGTATTTAAAATGATTATATTTAAAATGTTTATATTTCTGCTATGTATATATATATATACATATATATATATGTATATATATATATATATATATATATATATATATATATATATATATATATATGTATATATATCTATCTATATATATATATATAGATATATATATATATATCTATCTATATATATATATATATATATATATATATATATATATATATATATATATATATATATATATATATATATATATATATATATATATATATATATATATATATATATATATATATAAGTTGGTACTAGGCTATCGGCCCTAGGGCCTACACAAGCCTAGCCATAACAATTCCCTGGATATTTCTTCCCACAATATTTACTTCCCTGGACCCCTGTCTAGCAGGGTGACTGACGTGATCCCCGGGGTGAATTTCCTATCTCCCATCCAATCATCAAGGTTCCTTTTGAAGAGGGCCAAGGAGGTGCTCTGCTTGACATGTATGGTCAGTCTATTCTAGAGTATGGAGAGTCTCTGTGTCAGGAACCTATCCCTCCAGCATGTTTTGTTCATTGTGATGACAAGGTTTAGATCCCTGGAGTGTGTGGCTCTGAGGGATTGGGATTTCTTTAAGGGGAGCATGTACAACAGCTCAGGGTTTGACATGGCCTTATATGTTAAGCAGAGATCACCTCTGAGTAGATGATATGCCACAGAGTATAGCTGGAGTTTTTTTAGATGATCAGCATTGGGCATCTGCTTTAGACCTGTGATTCTTTTAGTGAGGTATTTCTGTGGCCTTTTCAGCTGTTGCAGATATCTTGTGAGGTACATACCAAACGAGGCATTGTACTCTATAATGGTTCTAAAGAGGGATGAGTACAGTGGGACAATGACCTCCTTTTTTCTGGATGAAAAGTCCTTAGTGATGAGGTGTGCCACATTGAAGGATTTCCTGACTGTTGTGGTGATGTGGTTATCGAAGGTGAGACCACTGTCCACCTGTGTCCCTAAGTCTCTCATCACACCTTCAGTGTTTAGTGTACTGCCACCTACGTGGTAATTCATTGGTACATGTTTTTTTCCTAAAGGGGATAACTATACATTTCCTGGCATTAAGCTTGAGCCCATGGCTCTGGCACCAGGCATCTGTTTCTGTAAGACCCTTTTGCAGAATATCCACATCATTTGGGGATTCAATAATGGCTCCCAGTTTGCAGTCATCTGCCAACTTTGTTAGCCAGAGTCCCTTAGTGTTGGCCTATACTTCAGAGAAGTAGATGCCAAACAAGAGTGGTCCCAGGACTGAACCCTGAGGTATTCCACTTGTCACTTGTCTGGAGCTGGATTTGGAGTCGGCTACTTTTGCAGTCTGGGTTCTGTCAGTAAGCCAGTTGGCAACCCATCGAGTGATGTAGAGATTTATGCCCAGCTTAGTAGGTTTAGCTATGATTCCAGAGGTGGGGATGGTGTCAAAGGCCTTGGCGAGGTCCAGATAGGCTGTGTGGACCACCTTACCCTCGTCCACAGCTCTGGAGACTGATTTGAAAAAGTCAATCAGGTTCAGGAGACAAGATCTGCCCTTCATGAACCCAAACTGGATGGGGTCCAGTGTTTGAAGGTTGCTAATGTCTTTGTTTATAAGTTCCATGATAATGCGTTCCATGCCCTTGCAGATCAGGCTCATCTGACTGATGGGACAGGTAGTTCTCGGGATTCAAGGTGGATCCCCCCTTGTGGAGTGGGATAACTGTAGCTGCGCGCCACTCAGTGGGCACGAAGCCTGAGGTAAGGCTATGATTAAACATGACACTTAGGTGAGGTGCCAGTTCATTTTGTAGTTCATGTAGTACACAGCCTGGGATGTCATCTGGTCTCATGGATGCTGTATTCTTAGCTTTGGAGAGTGCAGTCTCTACCTGTGTGGCTGTGATTACTGGAATTTGGCAATCTTTTGATACTGAGATGGGCCCTTTTGGGGGTGAAGTTGGCACTAAATTGATCTGCCAGGATATTGGAAGATAGTAAAATAGCAGTTATATAATATGCTTTCATACGTTATTATAATGGTGCATTTAGTTAGCAACTGGTTTTTGATTTTGTTTTTAAATATGGGACTGTTTCTTTAAAGTTTTAGATGATGTTAATTAGATTAGTCTGTAAAGTTAAACCTTCCCTCACACTTGAAGCACATCTTAGAACTGCCACTTATCTCCTTCTTCCAAGACTTTTATACACAGTAACAGCCTTAAACTTTCATTAATCTCAACTGCACAAGCTAGAGGCTAAAATTGCATATAATCTTTCAAATATGGCACATCATTGAAAAGGCCGCCAATTGCTCCAATGACTTCACCTACAGGACACTTTGAAATGATCCCATTTTTAAAAGCTGCACACCATATGTTATACAATGTAGTAAATAACATTATCACAAAGGATGTTCAGAGGCCTGCAAAACAACTGCGATTCCTGGAAGTGGGCAAGACTGTCAGTTTATCAATGCCATCACTTTGAGGAAGTGAGTGGTGGTTCAGAATAGTCTACCAGCTACATGCACCACTCATGGGTGTTACTGGAGTGCATGCAGGAGTGGGGGGGGGAAAGTAGGTAAAACACTTCCAGCAGTAGTATACCACAGATCTGGGACAGCGTATTCTTCTCTCTGGCCCTAACCTTTTTGAAGTAAATCTGGAGGAGACTAGGAGATGATGATAGCCCCATTAAACAAGAAGAGGCCCTGGGGAATGTTGGTGGCTAGCTGTGGGAGGGGAAAAAGGTGCAAAGAAAGAAAACTTCTCCTTTAAATTCTTGTAAACTTACTGTTGCAGATTCATATTTTTACTCAATAATGCTGTCCTTCATCCTTACCCTCCACTGCCTCCTCCTTCTTTTGACTGTGATGTGCAAATAATAATGGCCGACAGGGTGTGTGTTATTGTGTATGTAACCCCCACTCTGTCAGACATCATTGTGCTTAGAGAATGAGCTATCTGTTAAATTGTTCTGTATTTGTTTTTGTTTTTTTATTTTTATTTTTTATTACTATATAGATATTTTTAATATTTTTGATGTAAAATAGTTCCACCGCTACTGTTTCAAACTTGCTGTAGTATATGCTGGAAAATCATTGGGGGGGGGGGGTGAAGTTATTAAATAATGAGTTACATTTCAGTTTCAGACTTTATCAGATCTCTCAACTAATCAGGGACAAATCTTAACAGAATCAGGGACAAATCTTAACAGAATCAGGGACAAATCTAGAAGTAATCAGGGACACTTAAAATATTAGTTCTGTTAACTTGAGACATTGACAGTATACGTGAATGTGAATTATTATACATTCTGAAGTAAAAAAAAGTCTTTAACTCTATTTATTGTCATAGTTTATTACATGCAATTCACCACCTTTTCTCCAAACGTCACCAGCTTTAATTGGGATTAAGGGAGGAGGAGCTAAAATTTGAGTCAAAATCAGGGGTGTCCCTGAGGTGACAGGTACAAAATGCATGTTAACATAATTCCTGTCATTATAGCAAGTAAGTGACTCTGTCCCTAATTTTTAGCCTTTGTCCCCCATTATTTTAGGCTTTATTTCAATTTCTTGAGCTAAGAAGTTGAGAAGTACGCACAACTCTTCATTTTAAATGAGCTGCAACCACTGCTTGATTGATCTGTCTCACACACACACACACACACAACACACACACGCACACACACACACACACACACACACACACACACACACACACACACACACACACACACACACACACACACACACTCAGACACACACACACACACACACACACACACACACACACACACACACACACACACACACACACACACACTTCTGCATTCATGCATGCAAGCACCCATATACTCACACATGCAGACAGAAAATGTAAATAGACTCATACACACAGGTACAACACACACTTTTCTATTTTTAAATTATCCATTTGTTTGAATTCTACACTCACCAAATTGCAAAAGAGCTGCTTAGGGAGTGTAAAATAAAGGCTCGATTGATCTCACTCTCATTTTCATGCACACATACGCTCACACACAGATATAAATGCACACACACTTTTTTTTTAACTTTTTATTTGTTTTAATGTTATACTCGCTAAACAGCTAAAGTGCTACTTAGCAAGTGTAAAATAATAACAGCCATTATTTCTGTTACTGTCCGAGCTCAGTGGCAGCATGAAGTAGTGGACCCACTTTTCGGTGGTCATTACCTGTACATTAACACCCTGCAGGAAGACATTCATTTCCCATTCAGAGTGGTGATGCACAATTCACCCATTCTTTAATTGCCATTATCACTCTGCTCCCTAGTGAATCCTGTGTTCACATTATATGGCCAGAGTATCTCAGGTTTAGTTTTACTATTACTCTTTTCAATGAACAGTTTGAATTTATTACCCTAAGCATTAACTGATCCAATCATCTTACAGTCCATGTGAATCTCAAAAGTTTTTCTCCAACATAACAGTTCCAAAGCATTAATTTTCTATTTATATTTATAGCCCAACTCTCATAACCATATATTATTACAAGGAAAACCATAGGTTTGGCTATACAAGCCTTTGTTGACAGTATGATGCTTTTTCTCTTTCATATCTTTTCCAGATATGCCATAGCTTTCCTTCAACAAGGAAAGCATATTTAAATTTAACAACTGCAGTCAACATCTGTAGAGTTTTTTGAGTCATGGAAATTAAAATCTGTTACTGTCTCCACTTCTTCCTCATATATTTGATAAGAATTGCTAGGGCTAGATGACTTTATTTTAATTGTTGATGTTGAGCAACAAGACAGCTTATTTGAGTACTTTCACCTTCATCAACAAGCCTTTCAGCTCCTCCTCACTTTTAGCCCTTAGAGTTGTATCATCTGTATGTCTGAGTTTGTTAATACGTCTCCCAAAAATCTTGATTCCAGGATCTGTGTCATCAATCCTAGCATTTTACATTATATATTTTGCATATAAATTAAGTATGCACAGTGGCAATAGAGAGCCTTGTTGTACTTTATTACTAATCTTGATCTGGTCAATTATTCCATATTTTATTTTAATTGTTGCTTCTTGTTCTGCATGCAAATTTCTCAGGAAGCAAATTAGGTGACCTGGTATTTCCATTTCTCTAAGAACGTGCTACAATTTGTAATAGTCCAAAGTGTCAATAGATTTATAGTAGTATTTAATAACGAAGGTATAAATATTTTTCCTGGGATTACCTTGTTTTCTCCATTATAACTGGAATCTAGTTTGCAGGATCTTGAACATTACCTTGATAGCATACATAACAAGTACAACTGTTCGATCATTTGAGCTTGTTTAATGTAATGGTCACATCAGTGTTTTCCAAAATTATAGTAGGCATTGTAACTGCATTATTTTACAGGATTTTAAACGATTCCGCTGGAATTCCATCACTTCCTGTGCCCCTGTTGTTAGCAAGGCTTTCTA
The DNA here is from genome assembly GCF_019279795.1 of Protopterus annectens. Lineage (NCBI taxonomy): Eukaryota > Metazoa > Chordata > Ceratodontiformes > Protopteridae > Protopterus > Protopterus annectens. The sequence goes on from NC_056728.1 coordinate 1,119,754,877, forward strand.
GTCCTTGTTTAACTTCCTTTTCCAGGATGTCTGGTTCTAGATCAGAAAACATAACATTGTAAGCATTAGCGTTGATAGAGTTTGTCTTACGTAATTCTTCTTAATATGGTGTGATTCAGTTGGGTCCCTCACATCTTCCTCTTCGATTGTGTCAGTTTTTGCCTTAAGTTTCCCTTAATATCTCCAGTGTTCTCATTCCATTGCCTTCTCCATTTCTTTGCACTATTCATTTAAATATGCATCCTTGGCCCTCTTTGATATTCTCTGAAGCCCTGCATTCGGCTTGATACATGTTTTCCTATCTCAGTTACCTTTTGATCTTCTTCTTTCCTCAACCACATCTATAGTCTCTGCAGGCATACATTCGCCTTCTTAATCCCTCACATCATTGTCTTTTATTCTAAACATTTTTCTTGGAAGTTTCCCTTAATATCTCCAATCTTCCTATTCTATTGGCTTATTCCATTTCCTTGCACTACTTATTTAAATATGTATCCATACCCTGTTTGCTATTCCCTGAAACGTTGCATGTTTTCCTGTCTCAGTTATCTTTTGCTGTCCTGCTTTCCTTGGCCTTGAGTATAACCTCTACAGGCAGACAGACAGACATTTTGCCATCTTAATGTATGTTCTCTTTGCAATGTTTTGATGTCATGTCCTAATGGAATATCACAAATTTCTCTCATTAGTTCTTTAGCTGCTCTACCCACCAGGTATAATCCCTTAAATCTACTTTTACTTCCTTACATTTTCAAATGGAATATTGTTGAGATTGTATGATACTAGCCTAGATGCTTTTCTTATTGTCTTTAATTTAGTTTGAGACTTTACAATAAGAAGTCAATGATCTAAGCCACAGTAAGCTCCAGGTTTTGTTTTTGCTGACTGTATCCATCTTGACTTATAAATCTTTCTATTTACACAGTGAAATAAAAGTTTACAGTTCGTCCCACACTATATCTTGGCCACCCATACACTATGCTCTTCACTACTCCACCATTTCCCTAACTCTAATCTACTCCTGATCTCTTTTCTGTGTTCTCTTCCTACTTCCTCCTACTTTTACAACCGTTCATTTCTTCTTCTTTCTCTCCTTCACTCCTTGCTTCCCACACATACTTTCTTACTCTGCCCTGCTTCGCTCGCCTTTTTCCTATCACCATTACGAATGTAGAGGAACTCCATAACTCTTTCTGTATATGTCATTGTTTTATCTCTTATCAAATCACAAAACACATTATTCCACTATAAAGATTTGGTAGCTTACAAAGTTTCATAAAAGGGAATAAGAAAATGATTAACTAATCTTTGTTACCAATATATATTTTACTTGTTTATATAGCAGTAGATATTTACTGTATTAGTTAACTTCATTATGTATACTTTTTGATGTAACTGTACTGAGCAGTTTCTCTTCCCTACATTTTGCTGTGGCAATTTGCTTAGCCAGACTATCCTGTTTAAAAATGAATAAATAAGTAGTATAAATACATGTTATGTATCATTAAATTCATAAGAATAGAATAAAAGGCATTTCAGAGGAAGGGGCCACACTAAATCAAAATATGCTACTCAAAGAAAAAATGTTGAAAAAATTGTTCTAAAATCAAAGAAATGCATAATAAAAACCTTGAGAATATATATGCAGGTTTTACTCTATCAAGTTCTTCCGCCTATGTATTGTATTATGGAGACCTCCTTAAATTCGGAACCCTCTGCAAAGACATGTGTGTTTCCACCGGTGTAGCCTTCATTTAAATAGACATTCAAACTCAGTATGATAAAGCTGTAAACTCTTCGTAGTGGTTTCCAACATCTCTTCTGAATAAAAGATCAAAGACATCACTAAAAATGTCACTCCAGTAATGAAAATCCATTTTTTCCCAACAGATTTTGATCTAAACAAAACAGAGAATCTTTGCACCAATTAAGGTTAGCCACATTCATTACAGTTTCTTAAACAAAAACCTACTGGAAAGCAAAAAGAACTAAGCAAGGAAAAAATTATATGGCTAAAATTTGGAAATCATTTTAAGCAAATGCAAACACCATTGCATCTTGGTAGTATCTGGCTTTCTTCGTGTACAGCTGATTGTTTTAACATTGCATAACTTTTGCTATTTTTCACTTATGTACCTAGGAAGTGTTTTTATGAAAGGATATTGACTTTTCATATTACTACTGACTGCGTTTAAGTGAGTGCATATTCTTCAACAAAGTACAGGCTATGGAAACTTTATTTTATTTCTGTGTAAAATAATCTTAGCAAATGCCACAACTATGCTACACCTCCTACTGTGAGATTTAAAATACACACTCTGTACATTAATTCCATTTTTAATTTATTTTTCATTTGTTCATGTTTTACATGCATGTGCATTTAGTCTAATTACTTTGCAAATTCTGTCATTTTATGTTTTCCTAGTTAGTTTGGATCTTTCACCATTAGTACTTCATGATGTTACACACTAGTTTGGATGGGGTTTGTTTGTACACTGTATTTGATAATTATTGTTCATAAATAACCCCAGTCAGTTATTCGTTACAGGTAAGTTTATTGGGTGGACAATAGCAACATGGAAAACTGTAATCAATTTTGTTTAAAGGATCTTGTGGAACATATTTGTCTCATTATTGCATAATTTTAAAATAATTCACAAGTATCCACCAGTATGTAATAATAATAGACATCTAGTCAAATGGTATAAAGTAATTAAGACATAATTAAGGATTTACATGGTATGTCTGCTACAAGTACAGAAGTAGTTCTTACTTTGATAAAAATAATGTACAGGATTACAAGCTGACTGTAACCATCTTATTACGTGGTCTTGACATAGATTCTAAGAAATTCACCTCAAGAATGAAGCTCAGTAGGTGAGATGAGGTATTGATGTAAAGAGCACATAAGAAAATGTTATGATTAATGATCCAATCATAACTCCATGACTACCAGTTACAGAATAAAAAAAGAAAGATAAAGTATAGAAGTGCAAAGTGTTTATCAGTTTTGAATGCCAGTAAAGTACTTATCAAGTGCTGTCATACAAACAGCAACATGTGTGTCAGCGTCTTTATTTAAGAATTCTTGGCAAATGCAAAAATAGTAGGGGGTGGCAAAAGATCAAAATCAGGGACAGTTTTTAAATACTTTTCTAATTCAGCAAATAATTCATAGAATTATAGGTTTTGCTTCACAAAGAGTTTTCAGAACAAGAAGTATTTTAACTCTAATGTCTGGCATTATTGACTGACTGTAATCCTCAGTGATTTACCAGCCAATCAAAAATTTTATGAAGACAGGGCAAACATGAGGTAAAATTGAAGACATTCCACAAAATGAGGGACAATTGAGAGGGTAAGTAGACAAAAATAAAATGATCCTCTGTAGTACTAATGGCTTTAAACAGCTGTCAGTCATTTTGTTCTGCCTTACTTTTATTTATAAATGTGGCAGAATGGAGTTCTAACAGCTTTTAAAAGCTGGTTTACCTTTTGATGCTATTGTTTGCCAGTTGGAATTGTCTGCTTTTAGTTCCTAGTGTGAGTTCTGACCTTAACATCACTTGAGTGCCCTTAACAAGATCTTATTAAGGACCCGTAAACACTGCTAGGATGAGGTCTCATGCTAGGGAAGTGCTTAACAAGCTTATCTTTTCCCCAGTTTAGGAGTGTAATTGTAGTACACCATGGAGTACAATGATAATATCTTATTTATTTTTATTTATTTATTTGACATTTGTTAACAGGGAAAGTCTGACTGGGTCAAGAACCCATTTTTAGTGGGGACTCTTAGAGAGAAGTTCCACAAACTAAAAGCATTTGACAATATATAATGTAAAAACATTTGACAAAGTGTAAGTACAATGGTCATTGCATTTACATGTGGGTACATAGCTTACAAAGTTAAAAGATAGCCCTATTTACATATAGGCAGTAGAGTTTAAATTTCTACAGTAGTTAGTCAGCTAAGAAATACAGAGATCAATAGTTTTGTTCAGTTAGTTTATCAAATTCCAATGTTGGAAGGCTGATTGTATGCATTATAAAGAAAGTTAGTTAGTTAAAAAGGATGTCTACAAGGCTTTTTAGGTAGACTGCAGGTAGAGCTTTGTAAAAAGTGAATAAACGAATGTAAGGGTTAGCTAAGATGTACATTAGCAAAACTAGCAGTTAATTAGAGGAGAGTAAAAGGGGAGCTTAATATTTGTGGTTAGGACTGTGTCTGAGGAGGGGAGAGGGAGAAAAGGATGGTAGGGTTAAGTAGGACAGAAGGAAAAAGGGGGGAAGGGGAAGGAAGGAAGGAAGTATAGAAGAGTTTAGGGAGTGAAAGGTGGGGTGGGGGGAAGGGGTGGCTAGGTATCCATGCTAGTGGTCATCAGCTCTAGATGCAATGCACAGTGGGTTCCCATTCACCATCTTCTTTGGATCTGGAAAGCCAGTTCAGTCAGAAGAAAGCAACTTCCTGATGCTATTCTAAAGCTACACTGGCCTAAACACCCATGAAAGGAAGGCATAGAGTATTAGTAGGTATTGCAGTGCTTCTAGAACTTTTTTGGTTCAATAATGGCTTTTTAAATCCTGGTTGGCTTGTATTCGCAGTCATAAGCAAATATACCACTATATAGGAGATTCTTGTTACTGGAGATTCTGATATTGGCAGAATTATAAAATGTCTTACCAAGAACATATATGCTTCAAATTTCTATGTCAAGCCTGGGCAGTTACAATATTGCTCATATCACAGAAGCAAACTTTAGGATATATGTTTCACTTGTTAAAAATTGACTACTGTCAATAGTAACAGGGCCTTGCTATGACTCTGTTAGGCAATATGCAGTCTACATACCATTATATAGTAACTTTTCTGAAAACATTAACTTAAGGGAAGCATTTGCTGATATTGTATGTTCACCCAAGATGGTGTCTGCTTTTAACATTTTTCTCAGATGCTAAGTCTTCAGGGGATTCTCAGGAAACTGTTTTGTGAGTATTTGTTTTTAAAGAGTTTCTATAAGTGAAGGTTACAGAGTTGCAAAAATTCCTCGAGGCTCGACTTGTAAAAACAGTTCCAGTTTATTGAAACCAGTAGAATTTTCTTTAAGCGCTAAAATACAATACATTTTTCGTCGCTATGTCCAAACGCAAGGAAGTTGCGACGAAAAGTGTATTGTATTTTAGCTCTTAAAGAAAATTTTTGCAACTCTGTAACCTTCACTTATAGAAACTCTCTAAAGGGGTAGCCATTCCAGAAATTCTGGTCCTTTTCGCTGGTTTGTGGACTTCTTTTTTCTACTTATTTAGTATTTGTTTTTAAGACAAAGATGCTTGATTGTGATGACTTTCACTTTCACCTTACTAGAAATAAATTCTTGGGTAATCTTACCATAAAGTCAGAGAAGCATTTTTCTGGTTTCTACAGATCTTGCCTGCTGCTAATAAGAATGGGAAAAACGAGGGTAAAAATGTTATTAATACATCCAACTGTCATAAAAAATGAGGCCAAATCAAACCCTGTGCTGAAGACTTTGTTGTCATCACTATAGTCGAACAGACAGGATTCAGACTGAAAAATAATCCTAGTAACATTCCAAACCTCAAAGAATGTCATAATTTCAGATCCATACAAATCAGTGGTAGAATGTCAAATTTTTCTTAAAGTGTAACATTAAATCCAGATCACAACTGGAACTGAAGTCTTAATGTTTGTATTTATATATATCTAAGAAACCCATGCTTGTAGTAAAAAAAAAAAGACAAAGTGCTCAGCTCAACACACCGTACTTATTGCTAGTGGTTACACAGGTGATCAAATTACCTCTGAGGGTAATTCTTTCCTTTATATTATTATGGCCATCTGATTAACTTAATATTTCACTTGATGGCTTCTTGCTCTCTATGGTCATCTGATCATTCTCATGAAATGGATGCATGATAGATTTCCTCTAAAAAAACTCTTCTATCTAAATCACAAAAGGCTAATTATATCATAAACATACATTTTATGACCTAGACTTTGCTTGAGTTATCTTCTAATAATATAGGAATAGGATGGGATATTTTTTATGTAAAGTTCATCACTGTAATTGAGATACATGTCCCCAGAACAGTAAGAATGACTCTGTTTCTTTATAAATCTTGTTGATGGAGTAGTAAAACACAAAGGTTTTATCACATAAAGAAACATCAAACTGGAAGACATTTAGAAAATACTCCATTGCACATAACCATATCTGTTTTACCACTTCTTTATCTAGTTAAAAAATCTTTTTATCAAAGGAAAATGCAGCATGAACACTCCCTTGTTGATACTACAACATAACATTCAATCCCAAGGCATTGATCATGTATCGTACAATAACAGACATATTACCAGCAATAATATAGAGCTTAATATCAATGGAAAAATAGTTCAGAAGTGTCAATTCTTTTTTTTCAACAATTTTGTTTTTACAACCAAAATTAACAAATAATACAATTAAAACATGAAGAACCACGAAAAATACTCAAGTAATTATAACTATATACAATCATCCATGACAACTTTCTGTATAGAGTATGTACACCATTAATATTTGTCCAACAAATCTTGTAATTTTTGCCAACTTATTTTTTATGAGTGATGTTAGATGTTCTTCTTAAGATGGTCTACATTTCCATTTTACACACACTTTTGGCTTGGCTTATAAAGTCATTGAATATGAGGCCTTGTTTCTTCTTCCAATTCATTGTGATTATCTGGCAATGGACAAACTTGACCAAAAGAGAGGAATTTGATGCTTAGGAATTACATTTGGAATAGGAAAATTAAATTACAATAAGGAATCAGAAATTTGACAATTATCTGACCACAGAGCCTTTGCAAAATATCTAAAATATTTCCAAAATTGAAAAACAACTCTACACTCGATAAATATATGAACCCAATTAACCTCTAAAATTTCACAACATCTCCAACACTTTGTTTTTTACTCTTGGAAATGATAGCAATTATATGAGGTGTGAAAAAACTTCTATGAAGAAATTTCCATGTAAACAGTTTTCAATAAAGCAAAGATGTGGTGATATACACAGATCTTAATAACATTTATTTATTTATTTATTAAAATTATTCTTTATTAATTTTTGTAGAGTAATCCCAAAAGGCTGAGTCAAATGGTAAAGTTTCATCATGTAGAATTTTGTATATAAGTGAAATACACAATTTATTGTCTATCAAATTATTACATATCAAAAGTTGTAGCAGCTTTGGCAATGACTCTGTTTCTGAATATAGCAATAATTTCACTTTATTCTCAATAAACAGTCTTAGTGTTTGTAGGGATAACCAGTTATCTTGTTCAACATTATATCTAGCTAGAAGAAAGTTTATTGAAATATTTTTTTGTTATCAATGAATTGATACCAATATGTTAAAGTATTATCTTTAAAATTTAACATTTTACTTAGATTAAAGGACTCTAAGCAGTCTGGAGTATATGCAATGGAGAATATAAGAAACATTAGCTGCTTAATATTGTAGTTATTTTCTATATTTTTAAAGGTAATGAAGATGTGTCAGTTCTATTGGATGTTTCTGGCAATGCATTTACTGTTGTGTTTACTTTAATAACATGCTCTTAGTTATACACATATTGATAACCAGTTGTCCTGTACAGTCATTAACACTAATGCATTGTATGAAATATTTCATTATACTAAGAACACTTCAATTACTGACCCTGATCTTATCCCAAATGTTTTATTAATAAACTATAAGAAAATTCCATTCCCCTGGATTTCATAAAAATGGTGTGCTGCCACATAAAGGGGATGTGCACACTGAAGATCACACACAGACCAGAATTTAGAATGAGTCATGACAGCAAGTTTACAACTGTGTAGAGAATTGGTCAGCTAAAAACCCTTAACATTAGCTTTGACCTCCAATAAGTAAATGCCTAAGAAGATTGGCCTGATGATTGAACAGTGGGGTGCACTGCTAGTGACATTTCTTTTTTCTTTGAAGATGGAAGATAAGCTCTCCCTAATTTATTGGGTTCTATTAATGAGCCATTTTGCTAGCTAATGAGTAATATAGGGATTTACATTTTGCTGGGTAAGTTTATTAACTATACCTGATTGTAGGGTGTGTTGAATTATTTTGTGAGGTCTTGCTATGTGATGTATAGTGTTTTTTCCTCATGTATTGCTTCACCAACCTTCTCAAAGAAGTTGACCAGGTTAAGTAGGCAGGATCTGCCCAAAACAAGACTGAACTGGCAAGAATTAAGAGTTTATAGTTTGCCTATTTCCTTATTTATTAATTTTATAATGATCCTTTCCATAGTGCTACAGGTCAGGCTGGTCAGACTTATGAGTCTATGATTACCTGGTCCTGTTGATACCCCACATTTGTGCAGTGGGATGACTGTTGCAGTCATCAATTCATCTAGCACAAAGCCCATTTGGAGGCTTATATTGTATAGACTCTGAACGGGGTCTGACAGGTCTTGTTACAGGTTTTTCAGTATGCATTCAAGTAGGTTATCTGGCCCCTTAGAAGGAATGCTGTTGGCTTTGGACTGTTCTTGGTAGATTTGATGGGCATGTGGATATTGGTATAAGATCTGGAAATGTGTAGGGCTGAATTTGATTGGATTGGGTGGAGGTTTGCCTTGTGGGCTTTTCTGAGTTGAGACACTGTAAGATGTAGACACATGTTTTGTGGAGGGTGCTGCCTGAGTTGAGTTTTTGTGAGTTTGTTGTATGTACTTGTTTTTTTTGGATTACATTTAGGAGGTCTTTGTGGTTTAGGTAGGTTACTTTTAAGAACTTCAACATATGTCTAAGTCTATGTGTTTTGTCTGAGTTGTGTGTGCTTGGTATAGTGTGGTGTTGTACATTAGTGACAAATCTTATTTGCTATCTATAGTTGCTGTGTTTGCTAGCTTTGTCTCCAGAAACATTGTATATCTACATCTCTCACACACTACATCAGTCTGTTTAAGTATTAGAAAGTTGTCAGTAAATGTTAGATAATTTCTACATTGTCTCAGGATGCCCATTTCAACCAAGATGGTTACAGAGAAAGCTAGAAAGAGCAAATCCATAGTTACAGAAGTTTACTAATGTGAGCTGCTGATGGATTGATACCAAAGGGGTTGGAGACGATTTACTGGAGTGCTGTCTGTCTAAAACAAACAATATAAGTCAACACACAAAGACCAATGTGCCACTTAGTATAAACCAGTGGATGTTCTGATAACTACTGATTATTTTGAACATTAGTAATTTATGGGAAGGCTGTATGGGGATAAATAGGGTTCTAAGTTCCTGCATCTATACAGTGTGTGATTAAATGCTACTGGACAATGACAGCAGTGTGGAAGTGCAGGCAACATATAACGGCGCAGAAATGTAAAAAAAAAAAAAAAAAAAATTTAAAGGATCCCACTGGCCAATAGCAAAACTGCACAATTCAAGGTTTCACTAGCAATCAGGGCCTGCTTTTGGGATCAGTCCTTTTTAATATATTTGTAACTACAAAGTTTGGAACTATGCACATATGGAGTGCAAAATTCACTAATGTTATGAGAATTATTTATTATGTGCTAGACCTTTGACACAAGATTTATCTGTAGTTAATTAATACTAGTATTTTATTTAACATATAGAAGTAGAAAGAGTGTATTTTGGCAGGGATAATAAGCAATACTATTATACTTTAACTGCCACTGTTGTCAGTAAGGTGGACTATTAAAAAGATGTGGGCATACTGACAGATACAAGTTTTTTTATTTAAATCTAATTTGCTACATGTTGCTCATAGATGTTATTTAACTTTGAAATCTGTCTTAAAATTAACTTATTTGTTCTTGTTCCACTGTGTATGATCCTACTTAGGTCAGCTATAAAGTATAATTCCTCATTTTTGTTCATACTCTCTGAGATCGAAACATTAGGTAAAATACAAAAAATGCTTTGTGTGGAGAATAGCTCATGTTATAACTTTAGATTATCAAAACTGAATAAGAATGTGACAATGTGAGGTATTGCCAGCTATGCCAGGAGAAGTAGGGCAGTGGATGTGTAATATATGCCAGTACAGCTAGCTGGAATTTTGTAAAGAATCATATGTCATTTGTATATCGAACTGATTTGTACAGATGCTTGTGTTTAAAAATGTATTTGTAAAGTTGCTTGTGTTAAAATGTATCAACAGTGTGCACAGCTGGACAGAAAAAAATATGCATGCATTATTGTAACTGTTTAAATGTAAATGTTTTGACAGAGGATACTGGAAGAGAAGAGGTTAATCTCAAAATTTAAAAATAGTAAGAAATTAAACTACTGGCCCTAGGCCATAAAGATGTTATCTCACAGTTTTAAATGAAGCCAGAAATGCAGTGTCTGTAAGAAGTATGGTTTGTTAGCTCCTGTAGGAAGAGCGGAAGCTTTTTATGGTTTTATAACTTCCAGGAGCTACAGCAGATATTTGCAAGGCTCTTTGTGTGTGTATTATTAATACATAGGTGCTAAATCCTGGCAGTGTCTAGCAATTGGGGGTTGCATGGGAACCAGAAGTCAGATGAGCAGATGTATGTGATGTCATTCTGTAATCCATCACTAAAAATAATATTTTAATACTAGTTGAGACTGAAGTCGCATGGCAGTCTGTTTTTGAAGCCTGACATTGAAGGATGATTCACCTACTTCATCTTGCCTTGCTCTAGTAAGTGACCAGGGAATAGTAACTCCTGAGATCAGTCAGGAAAATATAGTGAGATTAGTTAGGTATTGCTTTTCTGTAATTGCATGAACCTGTCCACCTGTGTTATTTTTAATATTTCCTATGATTGAAACTCTGATGTTTATTGTAAGTGGATATTCTTATTATTTATTTATTTATTATCTGGATATTCATATTCTTTTATTATTTATTATTAAATATATTTAAAATGTTCATTGTGGCTGGTCCTTTAGAGAATGTTTTAACTTTTGAGAGTACTCATATCTGTTTGGTGACTCTATGGCCACTCGTGAAAGCCTTAATGCATTGGTCAAACTACCATTCATATTGATATTAATTTTGCTTAGCATAATTGGGTATCCTTGTATGAGCCTTAAAGTAGCTGGTTTAGGAGTGTCTGGTGGCAGTAACTAACGTATAGTCTGGGCAGAAGGAAGCATAGCTAATAAACCTGTGCCAGCCTTTCCCAGGTGTGTGTGTGTGTGTGTGTGTGTGTGTGTGTGTGTGTGTGTGTGTGTGTGTGTGTGTGTGTGTGTGAAGGGTTTAAGAGATCTTTATTCAACAATGGCCAGACATTGTTGTCTAATTCCCAAATTAACATTTTAGCAGCTTAAATAAATATATCAACAATACCAGTGGATTCTTCAAATGTATTACTTGCCACAGTAAAACTTCAGTCAACTTCTTGGATTTAACTGTTTCCAAGGACCCCAGTGGGAGAACCCTGAGTAATAAATTGTACAAAAAACCTACAAAGGTCAAGATGCTATTATACAACCACAGCATGCACCCGCAGATCCCAAAGAGGAATGTGATCAAGTCCCAGGGGATGAGGCTGGCCAGAGTGTTAAGAGAAGCCAATGATTTCACCCCTAACTTCTGGAACTTAGAAAGAGGCTTCCTTGCTAAGGAATACAGTGACACCATTCTAAGAATGATCTTAGACTCTATTAAAGCCCTAAAAGTAAACAGTGACCAAACCCTGTGTGACCCACCAGGAAAGCTTGCTAGACAGTACAAAAACCTCTACAGAGACCCCAGAGAGAAGGACAGAAAACAAAGTATGACCTTGACTTTCACTAAAGACTCTAAAGAAATCAGGGAAATGATCATTGACAGATGGGGCATTATAACAGATAACAAGCAAGTGGAAAAAATCCTGGTGCCCGACTCCACCTTTGCTTTAAAAAAAAAAAGTCTGAAGGACTGGCTAGAAAGCAAGGGAAAACCTGATGTCACTAACAGGGTTACCTATTGTTGTGGACCTCCTAACTGTAGCTTCTGCCAATACTTAACAACTCAAACCACTTTGACTGCCCTGTGCTAAAGAAAAGAAAAGAATGTAAAGCACCTTAAGAAGTGATTGTAATAATCAGTTTGCAATGTAGTACCTGCAATGCCTTTCATGTGAGGAAGACAATCAATAAATTCAAAAGAAGAATTGTACATCACAATTTTGACAAAAGTCTTAAAAGGCTTACAAATCTATTGGCAAAACACTGCACAGACTTTTCTGCACAACATGGCTTCAAGTTCCACTTTCTGAACATCTTTGAGATGGGCCCATTGGAAGGCAACAAAAAATTATGTACTTGAGAAAATGGAGCTGAAATGGTACATAAAACACTATGCCCACAAGGCTTCAAGAATTAACTCCAGCTGTTCAATCAAAAGCATCTTGGCAGTAAGAAATCTCCACCATAAAGCCTTCTACTAACTGTGCTACATGGTTAAAAACATTTAAGCATGGGGTACATGTTTAAAACCATTTATCTCACATTACTATGGACTTTGGTGACAAGCCTAGTTCATATATTATGTTTGCAATACTTCCCATGCCCATTTAGTTGTCTTTTCTTGGACTTCATATGCAAAATTTCTATTATCTTTGTACACATTATTTCCATGGGTTATTGTATGCCTCATTTAACTTACATGTTCCACATAAATTACTGAATTATGTGAATCATCTGTTTTATATTTTAAAACATTTTAAATGTTATTTAAACTGTGTTATACAACTGGATGTTCTTGAATAGTTTTTCAAAATGTTATATAAAATGTTTTTTCCCTATACTCATTGTAAAAGCTGCTCTTTTGAAATGTAAGGAAGGTGGCAAAAGGTCTCAGGTTTGTTTAATGGCCATTCCCACCGCAACAAAAAGTTCTGAAGGTGGTAATTATTCCACCTAATCCCCACTCTCTGGGAAAGAATCGCCAAGATCTGTTTGCCTTTGTGCTTCTTGCATTTCAGTGTTTCAAAATGCTTTATAAAATTTTTTTTTGTACTCCCAATACAAATTAATTATTTCAAAATTATGCAAGTTTGTAAAAAGCCTCAAGTGTGCTTAGTGGCCATTTCGTCTTCAGACAAAAAGATCTAAAGGGGATAATATAGCTTCATCCCGCTCTCTTGAAAAGAGCCATCAAGATCCTTTTGCATCTGTGTGTCTTTCCAGCTGCATTTTAGATTATTTCTGGGTTGGGATTCTCTGCATCACTACACACTTTCAATAACATAAGATAATTTTTTTTTCATTACACACTTTGAATAGCATGAGTCCCACGAAAGAGGGCATAGCAAGTTCCAAAACTATGATCCCCATATAAGCAGTCCCATCTACACACACGCACACACACACACACACACACACACACACATTTATATATATATATATATATATATATATATATATATATATATATATATATTTATATATATATATATATATATATATATATATATAGCTATATACATATGTAGATATAACACAAAACTGCAAACATTTGACATGGACCTGAGGAAGCCAAAGGGAAAAGTGGTCCTGAATGTTTACTTTCTGATTGCATTCTGTCTTTATTTGTCCTGTTTTATTTTACAAAAAAAATTGCTCCTTTCAGTCATGTTAAGTTGGTGTTTTTTCACTTCTGACATCTACTGCTGATAAAAGACACCTAACACTGTTAAAATGTAAAATGATATATATATATATATATATATATATATATATATATATATATATATAGATATATCTATATCTATATCTATATAAGACTTTATAACTTCAGGGTAACATGGAGACACTAGGTACGGCCCCTTCCCATAGCTATACACATGATGGCTTCATTTTACCACCAACCGAATATCTCTACCTAGGCAGACCTGGTAAGTCCACCTGAAATTATTCTATTTAAGCTGCTCAAATGTAAATTTGGAATCAGACAAGAATGTTCATCCATTGTTGAATAAAGATCTCCTTAAACTCTTAACTGGATTGTTTTCTTTTTTCTTTGGAAAGAGGACTTTATTTTTGCTAAGCATTGCTAAGTTAGCTGTAGCCAAGATCCAACATTTTGAACAATTATCCTTATTCGTAATGTTTTTCTCACAACCTTGCTGTATTAAATAGGAATTAAATTTCTCCGCCTTCACACATTAAAAAATACGGTTATGTTGAACTTGGTCAGCAGGCTGGCCACTATGGCCTGGTCAAGTACTCTCATATATTTTCACTTTATATCTCTAAAACGTACCATGGTTAATCATGACAGCAAATAACTGATACATATAATTCTTAAAGAGAATTACTTATCATGGCATCTCTTGAAAATTCTAATGATATCAGCCTAAAGACAGGTCAGATAAAGTTAATTTTATTTACTTTACATAATCCAAGTCTTCCATTTTGAAGGGAAACAAATAATATTGCACAGAACGTATCCTCCATAGGCTATGATATTCTGAACTGCCACAGTAAAGGTAGTGATGTTGGGATTTTCATATTTTTTTTTTCCAAACAGCAATGACTTTACACTAAGTTCAACTGGCACTCATCACACACTTAAGACTTAATTAATTCTAGCCATTATCAAGGTGCTTTCAGAAATGCACAAATCTGCAATCAAAGGTAGTCTGCTATGTCTCACCAAAAGCCTTAAGGTTGAAATCATGGTTACATCACACAGCTTGGTGATTTCAGTATATTTTGGTCCAGTCCTGCTAAACAGTAACCAAAGTCCCCCTTAGTTTCTGCTTTATATGGAATGTTCTCAGAAACCCTTGAACAGATAAAACTAATGAAGACAAAGGATAACTGGAATGACTTCCAGTCTTGATGATATTGCAACAGGAGGCATTGTTTCCGGCTTCATCCCAGTCTTATTTCCTATTTACATTATTAAAACACTACAAAATAAAAAACGCATACCTTAAATAGTAATTCTGATGATGTAGCTATACTCTCAATGATGACAGATTGTGGCTGCCAGACCATAAAGCAGCTCCAACTTTTGGATTTTATTTTGAAATGCATCATTGTATTTCTTGAAGAACTGGATTTGAGATTGCTGGAATAATATACATTTTGTTACCTTGCTTTTGATTATGTGTGTTGAGGGAGCCATTTGCTATTGCAATGATTCAATCAACATGGAATGAAGAATGGCAGTTGGAAATGGGAGTTCTGTAGATGATATGGCTTTGAGGATTTATGAAGTTGAGGTGAAGTTGACTGTTGGCAGGTGAAATAAAACAAATGAAACCAACAAATGTCTCCTAAATACTCCTGTCCTGCACAACATTTGGAAAGATGAGTTCCACCTGTCTAAATGTTGTGGGGGAGAAAAGTAATTAGGAAAGACTTGTTGGTTTTGTTTCTCCTACCAACCTTCTTAGTTCTAAAAGATGCTGTCTTTGCTACATGTTTAATTAATTCCAGAACAGTATGGACAGCACAGAAAGAAGAAGCTGGGAGTTTGCGATTCCATGCAACTTGGAGGCTTTGAAAATGGACGAAGTATTGAAATGTTGAAGTGCTGGAGGTACTGATTTGGTTAAAGACTCTCCTCGGGATTCAGGAAGGCCAATTTTCCATGCAAGAACAGTGTAAGAACTCCTGCATGGAAAATGGCCACCAAGCGATTCAGGATAGTGCGATTTTCACGTGCACAAGTGGCCCTACACTGTTCTAGCTCAGAAAACCCTGCAGCATGCAAATCGCCACATTTGCTGGTGAAAACCATGTAAATGAGTTCATTTAGTGATTCACCAAGCTGCCAGATCTCCATGCTAGAACAGTGTCAATGCAGAAATGTATTCAGAAAATAACAGTACATTTCTGCAAGTGACAAAACTGAGGCATGACAGCTCGTGTAAAAGAATGTATTATGTACATTAGACATGCCAATGGCCAAATATAAGGCCATTGGCATTAAAAAGTGATTAATTATTATGAAAATAAACTTTTTTGGCCAATCTCAGATGTTTAAGCATAGGGCAGTGGCGCGCAAACGAGATTGTGCCGAAAATAAAAAAAAATGGGAAAACTCCATTTTAAGTTAAATCTGCATTTTGCCATTATAGTCAATGGAATGCAGAATGTAAGCAATACCAGGGAGCACTGGTTGTCAAAGGGAAAGGGTCCATTTTAGTGCAGTAACTAATGACCTACACACTGGGGTATACAAATGAGCGGAGTTATACTGAATCACATATTTCTTCAAAGTATCAGCTTGTACCTAACCGTGTAGGTGCAGCAATACAACAGTGCAAGTCTAAGAGCTGAATGACTTCATAAGGGTGTGTGTCATGCTTGCTGTAAGCTCACTGGAGCTCTGTGGCCGATGTTTGCCCTTAGCTAAGCATAGCTAAGGAAGGGTGTGTGTCAGATGTGCCTAAGCAGTATGTACATAGCCTAAATGGGTTTGTGTGCTGGGCACCGGGTTTTAAACATAAACAAAAAAAAAAAAAAAAAAGAGGAAATGGCAGTACTTTTTTCATTTCAGCAGTGGGTATGCACGGCATGCCTCGGGGCTTAAACAGGGAGGAACTGGGAAGGGAAACAGCGAAACAGCAGTAGGAAGGCAATCAAGGAGACCTAGCATAGCTGGCAGGTGGAATGTATCAGAATCAACCAATTACACATGCAGCAGCCCAGCAGTACTATAAACTATGCAAACACCTTTCAGACTGGTTATTCCCACAAACTCTACACCACCGGTGTACACAGATGGAGGCTTTTTAACTGGCAAAACTAACTAAAAATGTTAGAGGCTGCTGCTGCTTTACTCCATCGATATGTGCTAGAGACTGAGAGTGGTGAGGAGGGGAATGCTGACAACCGACCCACAGTGAGGAGGAGGAGGAGAAGAGTGTATAGGCCCAGGGTAACCTATCAGGGCCTACATGTGCTGGAGATAGTGGAGCACTATAGGGTGGACAGTGACATTCTACAGCAAATTGTCCAGCTGTGCCATCCCCGCCACAAAGCCAACAGAGGGGAAACCCCATCCCAGTGGATACCAAGGTATGTGTAGGCTTAAGAACAATAGCCACAGGTACCTTTCAAAACCAATTGGGGATATCATGGGGATCTCACAGGGATCAGCATCCAGAGTACTCCACCAGTTCCTGCATGCCATGACACCACATGCCAATGAGCACATATATTTCCCCAAAACCCGTGAGGTGTTGACTAGAAGTATGCGTCTCTTCCAGCGTATAGTAGAATACCCTGAGGTAGTTGGTGCTATAGACTGCACACACATCCACATCAAAGCACCACCCAGTGAACTGGGTAGGGTCTACATAAACCGCTAGGGCTTCCCCTCCAACAACTGCCAGGTAATGTGTGATGCCCAGGGCATTATCATGAACGTGTGTGCTGGCAGCCCTGGAAGCTATCACGACTCCCACATCTGGCATTGCTCACAGGTGTATCAGGGGTTTGCCAGGGGGTACATCCCATATGGCCATCTAGTGGGGGATGCTGGCTATGCACTGGAGCTGTGGCTGATGACACCCATCAGAAATGCACATACACCTGAACAAGAACACCATAATGAGGCACACGCACAAACCAGGAAAATTATAGAGAGTGTGTTTGCGAAATCTCAGTTCTGCTGCCTTGACATATCCGGTGTTGTCTTGCAGTACTTTCCAGCTACATGTACACAAATGTTCATAGTATATGCCATGCTACACAATATGATCCTGTGGAAACAGCTGCAGCAAGAACAGCAGGGGGCAGGGCCACACAGCCCCCCACCATTGCCAAGGCCAGCACAGACACAGAGGGACTCAGAGAAGGAACGTCCTGATCTGCCCCAGTAGGAAGAAGGAGGCATACCCAGTATGCCCAGGCCTTGGCAAAGAGGCAACACATAGCACACACACTGACACTGTAGGAACCCAGGGACTGATACCTCTCTCCTACTCACACATACAGTAAAAGAGATGCCAAACATGACACTATCTGTGCTTTACCATGTATAGGGAGTCTACTACGTGCATCTGACATAGTCAGCCATCCAGCACTGTCTTCAATACTGGCCCAGCAACAAGGTAAGTCACCCTTCCTTTCAATTAGTGGATGGAGTATTATGTTCTGATAGTTGTATGCATGGCATGGATGCAAGCATGCAAGGTAATTGGGTGGCTGAATGGGATAGCAGCAGATAGCTGACAGCTATAAGGGTCAGCAGGAAATCCATAACAACAGGAAATCCATAACAAATACTGGTGTCAACATACTAGGCAGTACTACACAAGGTGATAACTCCCACCGCAGTACATGCCCAAATAACTGTGGGTGAGAATATCACACACATGGATGTCAATGAGGGTCACATACTGACCACCAGCCTCACCCAGCAGGACAGGTGTAGATAACCATAAAGAAAGCCTGGGCTAAGCCCTCTAAATGAAGGCAATGGTGAACAGCCCCCCTCCAGACCTACACAGACATACCACAACAGGCCTGGCAGTTGCATGTTAGTTCTGAAGGATAAGAAGTCTGAAGCTGAAATTAATACCATTAAAATGTAACATGTGTACTCTACTGTTATCCCTTCTTTCTGCATGATAGGTCACAATGCAATATGAAATGGAAGCCAATAGAGTACCTGAAATACCAGTGCAGTCATTGCAAATGTTTAAAGTCTTCAGGTGTGCCCCCCCCCCCCCAATCCCATGTAGAAATGCAGTAACATGTAAGTTTGAGGAGTAATATCACTGGAGCACAGATTTCCAGAGCTGTCCCAATCTATGTTGTTGCATGTGTACAATATGCAGGGGTCAGTGTGGTAAGTTTGTTGTGTGATTAATATTGCCTGGAAGTGGTCACCATGTGGGCCTGGATGGTTGTGTCTCAGTGGCCTAGGTACGGTACAGTGGTTAACAGGGCCATGTTCCAACAACTGCAGTGCCAACCACACTGCTTATCAGCTACACGTTAGCAGTTGTACATACTCACTGTCCAGATGTCAATATCTATCACTGTTGGAAAGCTGGACACACCATGAATGGAGGCCCATACACAGAAACAGTACATAGGTGGAAGTAACCTACACAGAGTGCATATGAAATAACTGTCAACTGCACACAACTTTGGAATTATACCTAGAGGTTAGCATCACATTAGTTGTCCCTCTAGTATGGAATATTTGTAGTCTGGCCAATCACTGGCAGACCACAAAAGGCACAGTTATGAAGTAATCACAGGCTGCCTATGTCCACACACAAGCCAGCATAAGGGGAATGTCTCAGGTATATCTGTGAGCCAGGTGCCAGTAGCTTCCATATCACACATGCACCCACCTCATCCCACCATCAGCCACAGATTTATCACAGGTCATATCCTTGTTGTAGGGAATGAGTACAGCATGAACACATCTCTGTATGGGAATACATACATGATGCTGCATGCTGAATAGGTGTCCCATGCAGGTGTGTTCCTAGCTGTAAGCAGCAACCTGACCACATCCAGACTCGTGGATCAGTATGAGCGGGAAGGATTGACAGGAACACCTCTACCACTGTCATCCCCAGGGTAATCCACTGGCTTGCAGCCTGGGAACGTATGATTGACAGAATGCACTGGCCTGCTACTGATAGCCTGCAGCACTCTCAAATGGCCTACAGTCCTCTGGCAAAGGCCAGTCCCTCACCCATAGTGCCAATGTATGGAATGCCAGGGGGTCCTAATTAACAACCTAACATAGTAAACAGAAAACAAATGCAAGGCCATTAGCATGCTTCCCCATGTCCTACTGCAAGAACTGTAGACCAGACCAGAAATATTACTGAGATAAAGACCCAACTATAGGGATACCTCTGAGATATTGCTTTCATAATGTTAGGAAGAAGAGAAAATAACAGAGGTGGGTGTAGAAGCATGGATGTCATGGAGTGTGTGAAGTCTGAAACTCTAATGTCCACCCATACTACCCCTTGACTACAAACCTATGAATGAATAACCACAAAACTGCTTGTGAACCACAATGTGAAGGTAAACTGACCATATATATGAGTCCTGCCTCTGGATAACCTGGGTGTATCTGTACAGCTGAGAAGTATGGCCCCAGCAGGATATGGCCATTCTGTTAAGTTGAGAAAAGTACAAGAAGGTGATCCCCAGCCAGCATACTAACAAGGTGCTGAACCATTTACACAGAACCAGCAATCTATTGTCTGTAGCTACCCCTCCACAATGGTAGGAGTATGCCAGAATGTGTAGTCTATATGCCTCAGAATATTGGTCTCAGCTTCATTTATCTTGTATTTCCCTGGTAAACAACTGTGAGCAAAGAATGATAACTGTCACTAGTTGATGACATGATACATCACAGTGTAAAACAGTACATATGTCAGAAAATCTATGCTACAACCAACCATGTTACACAAGCAGCACAGACAGCAATAGTTACAGTATCTGCGTATGTCACACCCAGTGTAACTCCGTATTGGCAACCTATCTACAGATATCCTGCAGAAACAGGTTGGTAGGTGTAGCTGTAGCACACAAAAATTTGAACTGAAGTCCAACTCTCCCAGGAATGGATGCACACACTCAGTATCGAAGGTTATACTGGGCATGCTCCTACACTTAGAAAAATGAAGCCCATGTCTGACAACACAGTGGACTAGAAATATCTGTTATTTGCAGATGTCTGTGCACACACACCAAATTGTACACCACTGATACTTCACACACACACACACACACACACACACACACACACACACACACTGGATAGGAATACTCACACATATCTAAGGCCAACATAATATAATATGTCAAACATACACACACAGAGACATGGGGAAGAGAGAGACTGACAGCAACAGAGAGAATCCCATTATGAGGCCTTTCCCACCCAGTTAACATCCCATTGGCCTATATCACACGCTGGGTTGTTGTCATTTACTGTAGAAATTCCTTTGGTTAGTCCTAAGCCCTATAGTCTCAGTGGTGCTTGTGATAACTGTGTAACACTATAGTACAAATAAGTATCCATATAGCAGTTGTAATCTCATTCCTGTCAAATCTAAAGTTGTGTGTGAGTGTGTGTGTGTGTGTGTGTGTGTGTGTGTGTGTGTGTGTGTGTGTGTGTGTGTGGTTCCCCTTCATATGACTGAATTAACATAAGCCTGAAACTCATAAGCCTGAAAACTAAAGCCTGAAAAGTCAAAAGCCTGGAAAGTCAAACGCCTGAAACTCAAAAGCCTGAAAACACAAAAAAATACATATACTGACTTTAAACAACAGAAACCACATTAATTTCCACTAAGTATAAGCAGGGGGGCAAGCCCCCCTGCACCCCCTGCTACTTAAATATATTAACTCCAGGATTGCACTTCATTACACTAAGTTGGTATATTTAAGTTGCAGGGTTGTGGGGGGCGCAGCCCCCTATGGGGGTTGCAGGGGTGCTTGCCCCCCTGCTTATACTTAGTGGAAATTAATATGGTTTCAATTGTTTAAAGTCAGTATATGTAATTTTTGTTTTTTCAGCTTTTGAGTTTCAGGCTTTTGACTTTTCAGGCTTTTGACTTTTCACGTTTTTGTTTTTAGGCTTTTGTAGTTTCAGTCATATGAAGGGGAACCGTGTGTGTTTAGATGAATCTGTTGGAGGCCATTCACACTCATTACACTTCCCATTGCCCTACTTTAGCACTCCTGTTGATGTCAGTTACCCTGAAATAACCCTTTGGGCAGCTTACAGCCTATAAGCTCTGTGGTACTTGTGATAGCTGAGTAATACTATACTGTAGCAAACTAGTTAGGTAGGAGTTCTAATCCCTATCCTAGCAACTATGAAAATATGCGTGTTTGTGTGAGAGAGTGTGTGTGTACTTGTAGAGACATGATTTTGAGGCCATTCGCACTCACTAGACTTTCTTTACCTCTCTTTTAGCACTTCTGCTGATGTCACTCACCTTCAAAGATACCTTTGGAGAGCTCTCTAACATATAAGCTCTGTGGTGCTTGTGATAACTGCATAATGCTATAGTGTAGTAAACTAGTTAGGTAGGAGTTCTAATCCCGGTCCTGGCAACTGTGAAAATGTGTGTGTTTGTGTGAGAGAGTATGTGTGTCTTTGTAGAGATCGGATTTTGTGGCCATTCACGCTCACTACACTTCCCTTACCGCTCCTTTAGCACTGCTGCTGATGTCAGTCACCTACAAAGATACCTTTGGACAGGTCTCCAACATATAAGCTTTGTGGCACTTGTGATAACTGCGTAATACTGTCATGTAGCAAACTAGTTAGGTAGGAGTTCTAATCCCAGTCCTGTGAACTGTGAAATATGTGAGTTTGTGTGAGAGAGTGTGTGTGTATTTGTAGAGACCTGATTTTGAGGCCATTCACACTCACCACACTTCCCTTACCCCTCCTTTAGCACTGCTGCTGATGTCACTCACCTTAGAGCAGGGGTGTCCAACTTTTTGGCTTGCTGGGGCCACATTGAGTGAACAGAAATTGTCTTGGGGCCGCATATAAAATATATCACATAGTTAACTCTTTCGCTAGCGCGGGGGACCAAATTCGACCTCCTGGCTGTACTGTAGGTGCATTCAAACAATGAATAAATATAATAAATGCCTCTTTGCCTTAAAATTCTAATTCTCATTCTAATTCTCTAATCTAACAGTTAACTCTAACATCTTAGTTAATATATATATATATATATATATATATATATATATATATATATATATATATTTTTTTTTTTTTTACAAATAAACACATATTCACTACAGCACTAGCATTTTGCACTAGGAAAACCACTCCAGCAGTTCAACTACGTAAAACTGCAACATTAGCAGCCCTACAATACTATAATCCACAAAAATAAGCCAACAAATTTGCAATAACGTAAAGAATTCACATTGCTGACTTAATAAAACAGTTCTAAATAAGCTACAAGAGGGTCTCACCCAAACAAATGACTGGTGCCAGATACATGGCCGCAAGCTAAATGCTAAAAATGCATCATAATCCCCTTTGTGGAGAGTGATGTCCTCACAAATGATCACATTAATAATGTTGTAAGCACGCAATCAGTCGTGAGGTGCTTGGACACCGAGGTTGATAGAAACCTGACTTCTGACCACCATTTCTCCTTTGTACGGAAAGCTTTTTACATGGTCCATCTCATTAGTAAGGGTATCTCATCCAGGGACAAAGTGGTCATAACATCCCTGTATTCTTCCTTTATAAGAGCCATTACTGAGTGCAAAGCCCCTTTTGGATTGTGCCTCAGCAAAACACCCTGCCAAAAGAAAGACTACAACCATTTCTGACAAAAGTCAACGGACTAAGTTTACGTACTTATCCAAACAGACTAAAAAGCTTCTTGCTTTCCTCTGTCTCTCATTGGTTCCTATAAATTTCATCACTGGCTTGCTTTACAGGCTAAGAAAGATCCTGCCTTAAGAGACTTCCTCCACCTCAGAAATACTGGTTATACTTAAAAACGCTCACTACAAAGACCACAGCCTTTTTAAACTTTCCTAGCTGGATGGCTAAGATCTAATATTGGTTATTCAAGTCTACTTGCCCAAGAAGAGGGGCCTGTTTAAATAAGAATTCCATTTGCAAAAATATATTCAGTATACATATTAAATCTCACACACACACACACACACACACACACACACACACACACACACACACACACACACTCACAAAAATGACACACACACACTGAATGAAATTGATTGGAAGTAAAAATATCTGAAAAAATTCATACTAGAGATGGACTCATCCATCCAGTTTTCCCACCACCAAAAGGACCATCAATAAATTAGCAAACAGCTGCTCAGCAAAAAGTAAATCAATAAGAAATCCATAAACTCTCTAAGATCATACTACATACTGGAGTAAAGCTATAAATTCCCTCCAGTCTAAAGCCATTTGAGATTCAGACATTTTAATTTGTGCAGAAGTTATTCACAGACAGACAGTTTACTGAGCTGTCACATTAGCACTCTATGCTTGCGTCCGAACCAATGAAGCATACCTGTCAATTCCAAAAGAATTAAAGTAGCTTAATAAGAAGGTTATTTGCAAGGTTATATTGCAGTTTATATTGGAAATAAGCAAAGATATTAAAAAGGCTCTGTTTCTTGTAATTATGCTGAAAAGTCTTCCAAGGTAAATACAACCTTCTGATTTAGTATGGAACCAAACCTCTCAACCTTAGAGCAAGAAATCTGGAGAAAGAGAAAAATAAAAGTGGAACACTGGCCCAAACATAGTTAGGCATCACAGACACCATTGAAACAACTGTAGCTGCAAACATTATACATCCCTTATAATCTTTCTATCCCATCATTGTCAGTTAAGCATTATATGGCTCATTCAATCCTGCCTTCTTTTGCAACAAAGAAAGCCATGCTTTGAAATGACAAATGCATTAAAAATAATAATTAAAACACATTGCATCCACATCCTGCAACTTCCTACCTGCAAACAACCACAGAGCTTTCACTGAAACAAGGGCTGCTTATTTCCCAGGAATGGTAGCTCTCCCTAATTAAGTCTAATGGGACACAATCTGCCAGGATCTGGACTACCTGACATAAATAAAATTATGGCCTGCAAATTGCAAGTGCACTTTGTTTAATTAAACTATATTTCTAAGCCCACTTACTGTATTTTTTCAGTAACATCCCAATATCCATTTCCAGGTCATTTTACAAGACATTGGCAGTGGTAGACTTGGCATCCTCCAGATCACTACAAGACCGCACTCATACTGCTAGCATTGTCTATTAAATATAAATATCCATGCACTACAAATGGCAAGAAGCTATGTCTTAAAAAAATCTACTTTTCGCATGCCTAGTACCCAAGTATCAGGTTTTGAAACAAAGAAACATATTCTCCACAGTCCGTAAATCTCCATCTTTAATAATCATCTACTGTTGCAGCCCTCCCAACACACAAACACACACATACACAATAAAACCCACAACATTTAAAAAGTGGCATTGTGCCCATCTGATTTGCCATTATTGATGATCCACCAAAGCTATACTTATTGTTGTCCAATCTGCCACTGCTTAGAACCCACCAATGACAAAACAGTACTGGGTGATTTTTTGTTTGTCAGAAAAAACAATTCAACTTTATATGCTGCAGTCCCACAAAGTCAATCCACTACTGACCCATTAACCCTAGGCTGCTGTCTCATTCTTACTCCCTGGAACTGCATTACCTTGGATGACTAATTTTATTTCCTAAGCAAAAGATACAAATTGGAAGATGAAGCAAAAATCCATACAGTTGAGAGGTATGATTTCATATTCAATACAACATTCTCTCTGTCAGGAAAGCCACAATTTAATGAAAGATATATTTGTGAGCTAACATATTTGTGTTCAGTAGGTAGATTGATCATCATTAGCTTCTTTGTGCATGAGTCTCTCTCTCTGTCATGCATACATACACACACACACTCTTCTTATACTTTCACATACACAAACATTCTGCTTTCATGCATGTACTCACTCATTCACTCACTCCATACTTACCTGTTAACACAGGTAAGTGCTGTCCCTTTCAAAGGCAGTGACGGCAGATCCATAAACTAATCCCTCTTAAGCGAGCACACACATTCGCACACACACACACACACACACACACACACACACACACACACACACACACACACACACACACACACACACACACACACTGATTCTTTGGAATGAGGTAATGGCGGGAACTCACAGATCCTTCTTTGGCGCAAAAACATCAAAACTAGAATGGTGCTTTGGTGCATGCACACACCAAGAGAGTTATAAGTCACGGGTGTGAAAAACACAAAACAAAAAACGTGTTTTGGGGCATGCATATATTGATGTTGCAGTTAGAGGTCGGGGGCCACATGGAAGAGCTCTGAGGGCTGCATGCGGCCCGCGGGCCGCAGGTTGGACACATCTGCCTTAGAGGTATGTTTGGAGACTATTGTAGTGATAAGCTCTGTGGTGCATGTGATAAATGTGTAACAATGTAGAAGCAATAACTACATAGGTAGGAATTTTAATCTCATTTCTGGCAAGTGTTTGTGTGTGTGTGTGTGTGTGTGTGTGTGTGTGTGTGTGTGTGTGTGTGTGTGTGTGTGTGTGTGTGTGTGTGTGTGTGTTTGTACCTTAAAGAATTTGGCCCTATTTACACCCAGTACACTTTTCAGTGCCTGAATTTAGCAGTCCTGCAGATGTCATTCACCTTAGAAGCACCTGTTGGCAACCCTAAACCATATAAACTCAGTAGTGTGCGTGGTAAATGCTTAGCATGAAGGTCTGAAAACATAGTTAGATAGAGGTTTGAACCTCACTCCTGGCCAATGTAAATGTATGTGTTGGATAAAATATTTTATGAAATCTCTCACCCACTATATCACCCAATGACAGTATTTACAAGGGCTGGTGATGTTCCTCACCTTAAAAGTACCTTAGGACAACATCCATACAATAAACTCCGGGGCACATGTGATAAATGCATAAATAGATAGGGGTTCAAAAACTCAGTACTGGCAAGTGTGGGTGTGGGTGTGATTGTGTAATAACAGGATCCACTGGGGGATGGGTTTTGCTAAATTATTATATTGAGGACCTAGTATATATCCCAATGTCCACATTACAAGGCTACCAATTGTCAAACACTGTAGAGGTTGGTGTAGACAATCCACAGCCCTAAATGTGTAGTGCCATGTGCAATGACTATGTGACAGTATGGATTAGTTAACAATATAGGCAACCCTTCTAATACTCAGAGACCACTCTCCACTCAGGAATCATACACAAACACACTTGGCTAGGCAACAACCACTATATCAGTAGTTCTCCTTCAAATTACCTCACTGATAGTACCCATGTTGTGATTGCAGTGAACTCCATGTCAAACCGATGACCAGACATGACTGGTGTCACACAGGGTATGAACCCATGTCCTCTTATGTTTGGGATCTACCCTTCTGAGGTGCAGGAGAACACAAAGGCACCCTGGGTGATAATGTTTGCATACAACAGTAAGGTGGGTGGTAGCATTCCCAATCCATGTGATGTTGACATCATGCCAAAGGCCACTTGACACCTATGACTGTTGTCAGAACCCTGGACATTACCTCAATGCCAAGAGATGTGCCGCCATTACCTTTGGGAACACCATGGCTCACATGAAGTAATACATTGGTGGTAGTCCACTGAATAGTGACATTATTATAACAGAATGGGGAACACAGGTTGACAGTCAGCTGCACTGACATCAGAAAGTACTTTGATGTGTTACATCTTCTGACTGTGTGTTATCCAGCAAGTAAAAGGACATGGCACCCTGTTCCATCCCGTCAGTAGCCCAATCAATGTGTACAGTGGCCCTTTTGCCATGTTCCCCACTGGGCACCTGCAACAACTGTAGAGTCTGCAAATGTATCCCACAAAGGGAATACCATGCTTTATACACATGCCATGTACGGACAGACTCCAATAACTCCAGTGAATCCCCATATCATACTGTCTATGTAGGTGCAATCACTACCTCAGTTACACAGCCATGTCTCACCAAACTAGGTCAGAAATGCTACTTCTGAAGAAACTAATCTGTCCACACAACATGCCCCAGAGACCTCAAGCACACTTCCACAATTCAAAGAACATGCATGTGGGACATGTGCACAACCCAGACACTGTCCATGTTATGGAATATAAATACCATACATGTGAAGCAGTGCAGATCATTGGCCACCCACAATAGAAATCTGGATGAGTGGATGGGGAATACAGTACCCACCCCTGGGGACCACTCCAGTGACTATACTCCTGACCCACACCGGGGACTATTGTCATGTGGCCTGATGCCAGGGTATTCCCTTGGGCTAGCCTTGTAGTGTGTTCAGGTCTCTTAGTTTTACAAGACAAACGTGTCATACTCATATTCACAGGTAACATATGGATATAGGCAAAATCCAATTAACTGGCCTAGCAGTGGCACAGTCACAACTGTTTGACAGACACCCCAGCGGTTGTCATATATGGGCTGTCCTTCTCCATGGTGAGTCAGGCTTTTGAGCTGTGATCCTACCTTGCAACCACTTAGAGCATCACATCTGGACAAAGCCTACAATGATGATGGGATTAATAGGTACAGACTTTAAATATTCATGTTACAAACATAATAAGCTTGTAGAATGATACATTTTGCATCACCATGAATATTTTTAAGGATGCAGAGTCTTAAACTGAAGTGTTTGTCATTACTTGATGACTTCAATCCTCAGCTATTTGCCAGAAAAGTACAGATTTCAGGAGGAACAGACAAAAAACTATGATGGTAAAATGTGGACATTCTGTGAAGATCTGCACAGTTCAGAGGTATGGCTGTGATCTCTCCCACTGCAGAGAGGGCCAGATGCTATGGCCATAGCAGCTGCTCAGAAGGACATTAGTACAGCAAGTCTTGTTGGGAATTATATTTCTCCAAATAATATTTCCCATCATTACAGACCAAGTACTACATTCAATTACATGCTTACATGGTCTACTTAACTTTTTTTTCTCTCTTTTCCAGTTTATGTTTTATTTGTTTTCTCTCTCTCTTGCTCTCTCTGTGCACTACAGGGATAAAGCTGATATGAATAGGTGGCAGCATGGCTTTTGTAGGTGATACTCAAGACCAGGTGATGGCCTGTGCACTTATTGGTGTTCCCCACTTGCTAATTACATGCAGAGCAGCTGTATAGCTCTTCCAATAGCCAATGTCATGGCAACACACTCCTACAACTGAGTACTCCATGTGGGCATTGGCCCTTTCCCTTACTTGTGAGGGAGACATCCTGGAGTTGTGTGAGCTACTACCTCTTACAACAAGACTTGTGGAGCAAGCCAACTAAATGGCGGAGAAGGTTCAAGACTTAGGGGCAGAATGTGAGTATTGCTGTTATATGTTTGTAATACTGCTAGCTTAACAGGGTTTGTCTGCACATGCTACCACTGCATGGGTTTCAGTCTGACAATGTTCTGTCTCTGCATAGCTCTCAACTGTAGGGCCATCCACATAATGGCCACAGGTTAGCCTGTTATATTTGGTCTGTTCCCCAGACAGGTGTTTCCTTGACAAATCAGTAGCATACTCTGGTGATTGCATTCTGTAAATGGTAACATCCATTTGTTTTTCTGACTTTATATTCCTCAGAAAAGACATGTTACAACAAACCCCGTAACACCAGCAACTTTCTCAGTGTATAACAGCAATATTTCAAGTATGGCCATGTATTTGGGCATCTGTCCACCAATTATGTCAGGCTTTGTCCAGATGTCATACAGTAAGAGGTTGATATGTATACTGGTCTATCATTATTTGGTGCTCTCATTCCTGCTGACGGAAAAGGCTGGAAAACATGTTGAAGTCTGTACAATCAAGAGGTTGGTGTATAGAGAATGCTCTTAGATGCCCTTGTAAGATATTTTATGTGAGGAGAGTAACACATGTTTTAAAACTAGGCTGTTAGAACATGTGAGACATATTACTGATAAGAAAGATGACAGTTCTATAGCCGTACATTTGAATAAATCTCACCATGGGGCAGTAGTGGGTTCCAAGGTCTGTTTTTGAAAATGTCTGTTCCTCAGTTTGATGAAACATTCATAAAAGGACAATTGTTATGTATAGACTCAATGTATTAATATTAAATGTGATACTTTATCACGTAGAGTTTAAATGAGGACTGTAATTGGAGGCTGTGTATTTAATTATATAAATAATTGCTTCTTGTGATTAAGGCAAGTATATTGTGTAATGTTTTACTCCTTGAAGGCTTTGGCCAAGACATCAGAGTATAATAAACATGTGTGAATTGCTGGCTGGT